>NW_017731487.1:864383-878540 GCF_001890085.2 Hipposideros armiger | reverse complement strand
GAATGTTGAAATATAGTCAGTATACAAAACGGGTACCACATGGTCCTGAAGGGCTGCTCAAGATGGTCCTGAAATTTGGCTTTTTCCTCCTTCCTAGTCAAAGCAAAGAGTAACTACATACATATATCATCACTTGTAGAACTAACTGAGTCCTCAAGGCCAACGCTAACTGGTTGCTAAGGGGGGAGCGCAGCTATTTTGTCTTCTGAGATCAAGAAACCTCTCACTCTGGGTCTTCATAAGTGGGCACCATGGATGTTGTAGGTGTCTCCTCTACTCCATCAACACAGTGACACATTTCTTATGGCTGTTTCTTCTAGAACCCCTTGGTGCAGCCAATGACATAACACCAATGTAAAAGCCAGTGAAGGAAAATTGATGAAAGGCCAAAAGTAGGGGTCCCTTAACCCCCCTGATTATTTCAGTTTTAGCAATTATTTCAGTGTTTTACAAATTCTTGTTTAGTTATCTGTCTCTCCATACAAGTCAATTCCTTGGGACGAAGAACAGTATTTTACTCACCAGTGCATCTGCAGAGATCAACACAGTGCCTGGTCCATCCAAATAATGTTTCTAAATGAATTAATTCATACGTTGTAAATACAGGTTGTTTTTATTTTTATTTTTTCAGAACATGCCCTCTCTCAGAGTGACCATAAAAATATTGAGAACTTGGTTTAAAATAATCAGCAGAGATGTCCTGAAGGGGTAACCTCATTTTTGCTGCATGTATTTCTCATGCAAAAAAACTCATGCAAAGAATTTTGGGTCACCTTGCTGGGTCATGGTGTCCAGATATGTGGTCAAACATTATTCTGGATATTTCTGTGAGGGTGTTTTTGAATCAGGTTTCCATTTAAATTGGTGGACATTCAGTAAAGCAGATTGCCCTCCATATGTGGGGGGGGCCACACCCAACCAGCGGAAGGTCTGATGGAGCCGAAGGATGACCATCCTGGAGCAAAAGAGCATTCGGCTTGTCATCTGCTCATTGGCCCCATCAGATGGCTACATGGCCAGCAGCCTCTCTTGCCCTGACCCCATCCCAAGATTCATCCCAGCCTACCACAAGTGCCCGTTACCGACTTCAAGCTCAGGCCTGCCTGAGAGTCTCATTTGGCAATGTGACAGATCCATTGTAATAGATAGGACCTCCCTGGGGAGGAAACAAGGCCACAGAAAGCTGAAGCCATGAAGATATTGATAATCAATTCATCTAGTCAGGGGGCAGATGAACCAAGCCAAACCTGGAGAAATTTTGCAGCTGGGCAAAGGACACAGGAGTGAACCTCAAACACAGAAACTATAAATTGGAAATTCAGGTGGACAGAGGGTAAAATCTAAGGACCACGTGGCTTTTTCATAACATGCCACACACTAAGAACCCAGGACACAAACAACACCCTGGAAATTGCCAGGGTTCAGGAATGGAAGTCCTTCCTTGATGAGATTAAGCTCTTACTATCTAGCAAAATGGAAGGTGCATTTCTTGTAAACTTGGGGTTTTTTTGGCGCCTAAGATTTGTACCTGCTGCAAAACTTAATGTTCTAGAGTAAATGGTGGTATGTCCATTGATATTTAGATTGCATATATTAAAATATTGCTTTAGGCACATAGGATAACATGCTTAGCTGTAATGGTAAATGAGAACCATGTGAAGTTGACTGGCAATGATGGAGGATAGGCGGCTGGCTGTGTAGCCACACAGAGCTGGGCGTGGGGCCCAGATCCACGGCTCGCTCAAGGAGCTGCAGCCACGTACTGAAATGTCCTTAGTTTGTATTCTTCTCTGTAAAATGGGAGAAACTCTTTAGACAGATCTTGGAGGGTTTTTGTCAGCGATAAACCCAGGTCCTGACCCAATAGCGCTCAGCAAGTGGTATGTTTCCTTGAGTCTGTCCCACAGTACAACATATGAATGAAGAAGGATGTCTGGCAGAAAATTTGTAAAATGAAAACACTTTTGCTGGGGTGATGAAATGATGCACAATTAATTTTTCTCTTGTCAGATTTTTTTTTATAGTGTCACATTGTTTTGTTGTGCTTTTTAACTGAAAAAGAAATGTATTGGGAAGTTCTGAACCTCTGCCGACAGGTCCTACAGCCTACAATGGACACACTGTCCTCCGCCTTTGGCTTCTCCCTCTGTCCTGCTGCCCCCGCACAGCGAGGTGGGGGGGAGGAGGCCGGCAGCCTGAGCACTTCCTTCTTGGTTAATCTCAGCCAGGCCCACTGATTGCGACACTCCAAAGCCCATGCTTCTCCCAGCCTTTGAGTATCTTGCTGAGCTGGTGTCCAAGGGCACATTTTTTCTGTCAAACAGACCTGCAAGGTTGCTAGGCACATACGAGGATAAAGAGTTGGGTTGCTCAATACTTGTTTTGCAAAGTCTGTTTAAAAAAAAAAATTGCATCATATCCCATTTGATGATTGTGCAATGCAGGGTGGATACCTAAACTGAAAGTTAAATAAGCCTGAGCTCTAGGCACCTTCGCAATTTAGGCATCCATTTATACTCAAGTGGAAAATATCCAGCTGTTTTCAGTTTTAGAAATATGTGTAGAAAGCCAGTGTAAATAGACCCTTAAGTTCCTTGAACATATAAAATACACATAGAAAGTTTCCCATTCTATCTCTTTCTCCGGTGCTTTATATTCACATGACGAATATAAATCAGTTTAGCCCTTGATTCCGTGAGAAACAAAATTCCTCATAATTGCCAATTCACTCAGGGTTGTCTTTTAGTGCAAAGATGAGGGACTATGGGATTGCCTGGTCTGGGTTCAAATTCTGTTGCTGCCACTTACTGGTTTGATGACCTTGGCAAATGACTTAAAGTCTGTGAGTGTGATTCCCTTCATCTTTAAGATGGGAGTGACCATGCTTACGTCAGGAATTAATGGAGAATAGCTGTAAAGGGCTGAGGCCTCAGCCTGGCAGGAAATGGGAATCGATACAGACTAGTTTCCCTTCCAACCATCAACCTTCCCATCCGGAAACGCTTCACCATGGTCAGTCCCATGCCACACTCGCTACTGGACACCATGCCGGCCCAGGGCCGACACTAGTGCTGTGTGTGTGTGTAGGGGGAAGAGAATTCAGCCACAGGCACAGGAAAGAGTCCAGCTTGGGCACTGCCCCTCATGGGCTCACAGTGTACAGGGCAAACGACGCATCCCCAGTGACTCCTACAAAGGCAGGTGACGATGCCTACGAGGCAGGAGTTCATGGAGCCAGGGGAGAGTGGGAAGAGGCAAAAAGGTGAGAAAGCCCAGAAATTGCTGTGTGAGAGCTGGGCTTGCCTCTCATGATGTACTATGAGCAAGGCACCATGCAAGGGAATCTGAGCTGTGTCCCTAAAAATAACACCTCGGTGTACAATCTATTTGCACAGGTGCTTCTCTGCTCGGTGTTTCCCTAACCTTGGGGTGTCATTTATCCTCTGTAAGCTTCCATTTCCTCCATCCATAAAATATGACAAACATTGCATACCTCTTGATCATGTGTTCACAGGGAAGGGTGGGCGGTAGGACAGAATGGGACAGGGTGGAGGAGGTTAAGGCTTAGTGACAGAGCTGACGTGCAAATTTGTCAAACTTAAAATCTTGCATGCACGTGAGAGAACGTTACGGTGCATAATTACATGCCTATTGCAAGAGAGGTGGGTTTTCCACTAGACAAAGGACTGAGTGTTTTGTGCAGATTCAACATGTAGCACTTTGAATAAAATGGCTCCTTTTTTTATCGAGATCCAGGGAGAAACTGAGACAGCCCCCAGCCGGGGACTTCCCACAAGAATTGAAGTACGTGGCTCAGCCGCAAGCTGGGTTCCCCACCCAGCACTCCCTCTATTACACTCTCAACTGTCTTTGGCACAAGAAACACACACACATATTCTCAAAGGGCAAATGCCATGCAAATGACACATTTTCCCACAAGCTGTGGGGTTTATTGTGGCTGGGAGAGGCCTGAAGGCTCGGGGCATAACCAAACGGGAGCATTTCTGCAGAGTGGACTTTTTTATTCCTGATTGAGTTCAGGGGTCAGGACACATCTTTTGTGGCTGGTGTTGTTCTTGTTATAGAACAAATAAACCTGAGATGAAGTCGCCGTTAAAATACACCTGACGTCACCTGGAAACTGAGAATCTTGGGCATCCTTCCAATAATGGTAACACTTTGAGGACCAGATGGCACCTTAAACTCAAAGTTAATTTAGTAATTGTGTTTCAGAAACAATAGAAGATGGCTGTGTTTGGACCTTAAAAATTGAATCTGAGCATTTCAGGTGCAGTTGTTATAGGAAGGGTAATTCTAATAAATGCAAGATAATTATCCTTTCAGGATACTTATTCATTCAAAAATATGAGAACAATGTTTTTCATTGGTAATATAATGTATTCATGAATACTGGAGAGAAGTTTATGTATTCTCCCATTATTAATTTACTTATTCAATATTTTCTGATCTTACTATAGACTCCTTGATATTTATTTTATACTTGGCTTTTAATCCTATAGTACATTTTTCATTTTCTTGTCAACATTGTTCCAGCTTTGGTCATTGGCAGCTCTTTTAATTGGCTCCTATGTCTCTTTGACACACCCCATCACTGTGTGTGTGTGTGTGTGTGTGTGTGTGTGTGTGTGTGTGTGTGTGTGTTGAGTACTTTACTTTCTGGCATTCCAAAAATACTCCAGGCTCACTCTGTGTATTCCCTGCTCCAGCCCTGGAGTCAGCCATTTCTCCAAGAAGCCCTGGTTATTTTTACTGAAGAATAGTATTATATTAGAAAACAAAATCTGGGCCTCCATGCGCCCGTTCAATGAGACTGTCGTTGATTCCAGGCTCTCTCAGCTGACAGAGCAAGGGATTATCTGTGTATTAACTCCCTGACACATACATCTATAAATATTTATTTAGCGATCTGCATCTCTATTCAGCTATACATGGGTTCCCACTGGTGGCTCCACCTGTAATCCATTTCCACATGGATAATCTTCTCCAGTGTTTTTCTGCAGCCTCCCATTCCAGCATGAAAAACCTGCCTCCCACCCCCTCCCATTCATTTCCCCAGTTATTCTGTTCCCGTCTATGTATATCGCAGTATCAGATATGTTAGCCTCTACCCTCATGAGATACCATGTTACCAACTGTAACGCAGTTCTGTGTGCAGTTTCTTTTGCCTTTATTTTTATGGCTTCTCCACTCGTTTCCAAAATTCATTAGGGAACACCTTCTTCCTCATGTCCTTCAGGAAGGTTATTTCACACATTTGAAATACAATTAGAGTACTTTGTAATGGTCTGCATTTTGTGCAGGAATTAAGGTTCCTGAACCAATCCTGTATAGGATTTTTTTTAAATGCGTAAATCAAGGTTTAATCTTTGAGCTGTAAATTTCTATGGCTTTTGACAATGCATAGTGTCGCATATCTGCCATTCTTGCATCATAGAGAATAGTTCCACTGATCTAAATTAAATACCTCTTGCTTCATGTAGCCAACCCTCCTCTCTATCCAAAACCCTGAAAACACTGACCTGTTTACAATTTCAGCAATTTTGCCTTTTCCTGAGGTTGTATGAATTGAATTATATAGTATACAGCCTTTTTAGATGGGCTTCTTTACATACTAAGGAGAATAAACTGTTTCAAAATTGTTAATAATCTCTAATAGTCCTATGAATTTATTATTTCAGCTCTTAGTACTAATAGTACTTAAGAAAATTTTAAAAGCTTGTTTCTATTAAGGTATGCACTTTGATGTAGTTAAAATATGTTTTCTTAAACATTTCCAAGACAACCAAAATTTGTAACATAATGCAGACAAAGAATGGTCACATTTTATTTATAGATACCTTATTCAGATCAATAAGGAAACCCTTAAATTTGAAGGATCAAAAGTCCCAGCCTTGAATTTTTGTATAAAGAAATACAATCTTAAAAAAAAATCTCATCCATTTTCATCTACTAGTAAAACAATTGTTTTGTAATTATAAAATGTGCGCTCAAACATTGATGGCCAGCATGTTTATTGCTAAATCCTTTTTTGAAAGACTTGATAATAAGTATCAAAGCCTTAAATATATCCAAAGCCTTTGATCCTGGTCATTTCATGCTGGGGCTTTATCTGGAGAAAATTCTCAGTAAGAAGAAGGTACTCATTGTAGCAAACTTGTAGCATTTTTGTCATGCAGCACAGGGAAAAAAATAGATACAAACTATATCTATGATAAATAGGTTGTTATATGATAAGACATTTTTAAAACTTTTTATTTTGAATGAAGTTGAGCCTCACAGAGGTGTAAAGATAGTACAGGATTCCCACACACCTGTCAACCTGTGTGCCCTAGTCCCTAGTGCTACATCTTACATACGATGGTGCCATTAACAACGACCAAAACCAGGAAGTGAAGGTTGCTAGCCTAGAGTTGACTTGAATTTCACTGTTTTTCATGAACAACCCTTTCTATGCCAGAATTTCATTTTGCATAAAGCTGGGTTTTTTTCCTCTTTAGTTTCTTCCAATTAGTAAAAGTTCCTTGGTCTTTCCTTGTCTTTTATGATAAGGGAAAACATTAATGGTTTATGCTGGAGGGGGAAAGCATACTGAACACACTGAATAGTACACACACACACACACTGTGATCTCAACTACACACAGAGAAATACGACTAGAGAAATATCAGAAAATACCGCAAATATTAACAGCCCTAAGCTTATCTCTGAGTGAGGGATTATAGGTAATTATTTCCCTGCTCCTTTTACATCACTATTTTTTAAAATATATTTTCAAAAATGATCACCCAATATTTAAAACAATTGAGGAAACACAGAACATAACACAATGAATCCTCTGAGCCAGGGATTTTCACTAACTCAAAGGGTTTGCTCTCCCATTCCATCTGTCCGAATGATATCTCATTGTGTTGTAGGTATGAACACAGTTTCCTCCTTCTAGTTCTGATACAGCTTGAGTTTTTCCAAGTATTTCCTTCTTCTCTTCCTCTCCCCCCCAACATCTAAACATGTGTATATGATGGATGTACCCAAATCTGAGTGGTTCAGAGGCGTAAGGCAGCGAGTGTCCTCATCCAGTGGATCTGGAAGATGAGTGGCCCTGGAGAAGGTGGACACAGAGAGAAGCCACCTGAACAGGGTCTTCTCAATGGATGGCGGACCCAGGATGGAGGAATGGACCCCACCTTCCCTGCCCAAGGGCTTCTGAGAGATTTTGATGAGCACGCCACCGTGTGCTTGCAGAATGAAGACTGAGGGAAGGAACAGTCACTCAAGTTACCTTCTATTCTGAAGGTGCAAGTCATGGAAGATTGGTGTTTCTGTTCACAGATCATGGGGGCTTTGGAGGACATGATACTCCAGGCTGACTCCTCATAGTGGCTATTTTTGTCACCTCTAATTTGTCACCACAGTGAATGACAGCAAAGTCCTGAAAAAGAAGAGCCCCTTGTCTTTGTAGGCAGAAAGGAAGAGAACCTCCAGTGAGGGGGGGCCCTCTCGCTTCACAGTGGGGGGTACTGTGGATGACAGCGGTTCCCATTAAGGGCTGGGAAAGCCACGTCTGGTGCCTGCAGACATGGAACAGAAGACAGCAAGGAGGCCTGCCTGGTGGAGGAGCCTGGGTGGAGAATAGGAAGCACCCACCCTTTGGAGCCTCAGTAGAGATCCAAACCATTGGTTTACCCACATGTAATGACACTTGTCAATTATTGAGCACCTCCTATGCTCTTTACTTCAATGTCAAAGCTGCAACAATGCTGTCAAATAGGTAACACAAATCCACTTCAGCCACAGGGCATTTGAGACTCGTACAGGCTATGTAACCTTAAACTGTGGAACCTGAGGTTCCACTTCCCCCTCTGGATGCTGAGAATCCAAATACCTGCCACTAAAGCTGTTCAAAGTAAATGAACCACATCAACAAAGCAATGAACATGTTTTCTAAAACCCAGTAGGTTCTTCGATGCCCAGATCGCTCAGTGTTGCTGTTTGCCTGAAGTGTGATCTGGTTTCGATTTTTTAAATATAAGCCCCGAAACCCAAGAACCTGCCAGGGGCAGAAATGCTTCTTGGAATCTTCCTGAAATGCAAACAGTTTGAAGGTCACTGAAAACTTCATCCAGCATATATTTATATTTGTCTCGTAAACCCTTGAGGAGAATTTTCCAGGAGACGGTGCCGTCTCAGGAGACTGCTCGCTGAGGCTCCCGTAACTCATTTTCTGTTTTTCTTGGCCTCTGCTTCTTGAAAGGAAAAGGCAACTCAGTGAAAAATGTTAAACAAGGCCAAAGATATAAATATATTTGAAAAGCACTAAATAAAAAGTGTTTGAAAGCACTGCATAGGGGCATTTCTCAGCCGTGGGTGCCCGGAAGAGGACTAGCTAAGCACCCATGCGTGCTCACCCTCCGGCTTCCTCGAGCTCCGGGCACCCAGGAAGAGGGGTGCTCTGTTTCCTCACTGACATGTGGTTGGGGGTGTGGAAGGGGGTCCATCAGGTGAGTGAGCTCTTTGCAAAATGCTCCAGCAGGTAAGTGTGGGTGCCTCCAGACTTCTGGGGTGCATTCTCCTCCTGTAAAGATATATATATATAAAATCTCACAGGCTGAAACTCAGAGAGATGTGGACTTATCTCCTACCAGCTATATGCTTTTTAAAAAATACAGAGTAAACTCAAAATTTTTTTTTGGCATAGAGTTCTATGAGATTTCACTCATCTATCCATCACCCCAACCAGAATACGGGGCACTTCCATCACCTCAACAATTGCTTTCACGCTCTCCCTTTGTAGTCACACCCTCCCCTACCCCTGAACTCTGGCAATCACTGATCTGTTCTTCATCACTACAGATTTGTCTTTCCGAGAAAGTCATAACAATGAAATCATACACATATGACCTCTGGAGACTGGCTTCTTTCACACAGCATGATGCCCTCAAGACTCCTCTAAGTGGTTGCCCATATCAACAGTGGGTTCTTTCTTTATTGCTGAGTAGGATTCCATAATGTGGTTGTGTGGTAGTCAGAAAAATGGCCTCCGAAAGATGTCCTCATCCTAAGACTAGTAACCTGTGACTATGTTTCTTACTTACGTGACAAGAGGAACTTTGCAGCTGGATTAAATTCAGGGTCTTAACATGGGGATGGTGTCCTGGATTACCGAGGTGGGACCAGTGCAATCATGTGGGTCCTTTCAGAGAGAGGAAAGCGGCTGAGAGCCAGAGGAAACGTGTGGTAACAGAAGCAGAGTTCGGACCAATGTGCTTTGAAGATGAAAGAAGGGGCCTCTAAAAACTGGGGAAAGCAGAAAAATAGATTTACCCTGGAGCCCCTAAAAAGAATACAGCCGCGAGAAAGCCTTGATATTAACCTCGTAAGGACTTCATTTTGGACTTAACTTCATTGTGGACTTCTGCCCTCCAGAACTATAGATATTCAATGTGTTGTTTTTAGCCACTACAGAAATATGAGCTAATAAATGGATTTTTTCTTAGGCCATTAGTCTGTGGTAATTTCTTATGTAGCAATAGAAAATGAGTACAAGCATCAAAGATACAATAGTCTCATTAAATGAAGTGGGGAGAATTCTCTGATTTTCAGTTCTACAGAAGCATTTGGAATTTGCTGTCCACTGAATGTTGCCGGAATTTACCAGTGTCTGTGCCTTTCAACTAGACACTATAGCCCATTTACATTTATCTAATTCATTATATGTTTGATCTTGTTTCTACCACCTTGTTTCAGGATTTCTCCTTGTCTCACTTTAACCCAGGATCTTGTTTTCACTTTCTTTTCTTCCCTTCTTTTGAATTGACTGAGGTTCAAAAAGTTTCCCTTCATCCTATCTCTACCCTCCACTAACTTGGAAGTCACATACTATTTCCCTTCTTTTTGTGGTTATCCTGCAAATTTGAACTTTAAAATTTAATTTGAGACTGTCCCAAATTAACCAATAGCCACTATTTCTATAACAAGGATTTTAGATCATGTGACAATCGGATTTGCCAAACATTCTGGCTCTCACAACCACATTTCCAAGCCTCCCTGGTAGGTATTTTGGGGCCAAGTGACTACTTGAGGCCAGTAGACAATAAACAGAAGAGATGTTTGTCACCTCAGGGGTTAGCCAGATACAGTGTCGTGTTCCTCACTCATCTATCTCTTCTTCTGACACAGAAGCTTGGCTTGGAAGCCACTTGAAGCCTTTTCAGGCCTTTGCAGACCACACAGCTGGTGTGAATTTTGTGCAGACGGACTGGTCCCAAGTTCTTGTGAGTCTTAGCATGTGGTTTATGAAATACACAGGGATGTTTTCTTTCCACTGAGCAGAGAAGGTGCCAGGTGATTATTCTTAAGCTTCTCTGTGTGAGTGTGGGTTCTCTTACTAGTTCAACCCTTAAGAGTATTAGCTTCTGGGGTCTTATTTGTGCTCAGGCTCAGGCTTTGTTCTCCTGTCCTCGTGCACGTGTGTGGCCATTGAAACCCAGGCACTGGCCCACCAGGGATCGGTAACACTGCCAGGGTAAATACCAGCCCTAATGATGGCTAACCTTCCTGGTTTTGAGTTTCTCCTAATCTCTGAACTTGGAGGATGTCTCTTTTTTTCTTGCTAGCTCAGCCATCTATGTGAAAACATGATTTTAGGAACATTTTATCCTGAATTGTATACTAAGAGGAGTTTTTCATAGATATAGACTGCCCTATAAGCTCAGTAGGAAGCAGGCATCATAATTTACCATCAAGAATCTCTAGTCTTTCTTTGCTGGACTAATTATAAGCAACCAAAGGTAATTAATGTCTTCTAAAACATATTTTTAAAAGCAAGAGAGGTACCATGATTGGTTACTTATTGTATTGGGAGTGGTGAAGTTTAAGTTGTTCGGTGTGTGAATACATATATCTGCAATGTATATAGCGGTCTCCCTTTATCCAAAAGTTCACTGTTAATCCAAAACCATTTAATGCCATATGTTCAGGACATTGAGTTGAAAAATAACGAATTTCTTGCAATTCCCCACTGCTGCATTTTAGCCCCATGTCCCTCCACATCTATTCCTTCTGCTCACAATCTCTCCCTGTGTCATTATCTACTTCATTACGTCATGAATATCCAGTGTGCCCCCTTGAGTGGCTGACAGCTTGCACCATTAGAGGTAACTGCTGCATAAGCACGAAGTCATTGGGGTGGTCATAATAAAAATAATAATAGGCAACATGTGATATACATGGTAGGTGACTTTCAGTTATTTTTTTAATTCTTCTCAAAACAAAATCCATTAGGTAAGTACACATACTATTATTTTAGTATTTTAATATGAGGAAACTAAAACTTAGAGAGATTAAATGACTTGCTCAATGTCATAAAGCCAGTAAGTAGCATCGATGGGATTTGAAGGGTACGTGTCTTGAAATTAATGCCTGTAACTCTCAACTACGGGGCTGCCCTTCTCAGCCCCTTCTCAGAGCTTGGCGAGTGTGCTCTCTGCTGTGACCCAAGCGAACATCCTGACCAGAAGGAGGGCCTTTCAGGATAATGCCAGAGGATAAACCCATGACGATAACGCTACTGGCAAATATTTTTTTCCTATTAAAATGTATTGGGCTGACAACAGTTAGTAAAATTACATAGGTTTCAGGTGTACAATTCTGTAATACATCATCTAGATATCACACTGTGTGTTCACCACCCAGAGTCAGTTCTCCTTCCATCACCATATATTTGACCCCCTTTACCCTCTTCTACCACTCCCCTCCCCCCTTACCCTCTGGTAACACTAAACTATTGTCTGTGTCTGTGAGTTTTTGTTTCTTTATTTGTTTGTCTTGTTCCTTTGTTACTTTCAGTTTTCTATACCACATATGAGTGAAGTCATATGGTTCTCGACTTTTTCTGTCTGACTTATTTCACTGAGCATAATAATCTCAAGGTCCATCCATGTTGTCACAAATGGCATACTTCATCTTTTCTTATGGCAGAGTAGTATTCCATTGTGTATATATGTACCACATCTTCTTTATCCAATCATCTATCGAAGGACACTTTGGTTGTTTCCATGTCTTGACCACTGTAAATAATACTGCAAGTGAACATCAGAGTACATATATCTTTACAGATAAATGTTTTCAGATTTTTTTGGTAGATAGCCCAGGAGAGGGACTGCTGAGTCATATGGTAATTCTATTCTTAATTTTTTGAGGAACCTCCATACTGTTTTCCATAGTAGCTATACCAATTTACACTCTCACAACCAGTTTATAAGGGTTCCTTTTTATAGAAATTTAGAAAAAAATGTTTCTCTTTTTCTTGAACCTCTTGGCTTCCCAAACTTCACTGTTGGTAAGCATTCCTTGGTTCCCCAATGGGAACAAGCAGATAACCGCAACATGGTTGGGGCCCCAAACTTCATGATTTAATCTAACAGGCATGTACTGGTGTTAGGCCCTGAGACAGAAGCTGTACCTAAGCAAATAACCCGGCTTAAAAATCCAGCCCCCACATTAGGCTGTGGAATCCCAGGCAAGTCACACTATCTTGCTCTATCCTCATCTATGAAATTAAAGGCTGATCTTTATGTTTGGTGCAGTTAAACATTAAAGAAAAACTGTTCACAACACTTCAGAAAGTGCCTGGCACATAGGAGGCCTTATTAATTGGTTGCTATTTTTATTATTAATTCATGATTCTTGTATTCAACAAGGCCTCAGTGGAGGAATGGGGTGGGATTCAGGTTTAAAATCACTAAAAGGTAAGAGTGATGATTTATTTATTCATTCAGCATTTATGTACCCAATATTCATCAGGAACTTACCATTTACAAATAAGGAGTTATTTGAGTCATGACCCTGGCTTTCACATAAGGAAAACATGAGATAAAGGAGCCTGACTTTTGATGTTGACTCTGAAAATGGGATGAGGGAGCTGCTAAGGCAATGTCACTCCACTCTGCAGGGAGAGCTGAGTAGCCTCATAGAATGATTAGATATGAATTCTCAAGGAGCAGGGAGTCAGGCTGACTGGACATTTCTGATCCAGGCCAACCTGGAAAATAGAGAACCATTAACCTTGCAAGGGAGGAGATGTAGGAGAAGCAATGATTTTTTGTTGTTGTTTTGTTTTTGTTTTGCTTTTCCTGAATAAGCTGATGAGTTCAGATCTGGACATGTAAACAGTGAAAAATCTAGGTGTGTCTCAACATAATTTACCATTGCAAAAATACATTGCAATTGAAAAAATAAATAAAAGTATTTTATGTCTTCATAGGAAGAAGCTGAAATAGATTTATTAATCATCCAATTGAAATGTCCAACAGTGAGAAAAATACTAATAAAATTACGGCATATTTTATACGCTAGAATTATGACATAGAAACTAAGGTTCACAAAGTTGTCACAATAACATAAAATTGTGAGGTATAATAATAAATAGAAAGAATCTAGTACAAGATAGTATAGAGAATATAATCTTATTTTTGTGAAAATACAATATGAAGGAAAAACAAACTTAGGCAAAAATAAGCCCACAGTTGTTGCTTATGGGTCGTTGAACTATGGATGATTTTTTTTCCCTTACACTTTCATAATTTTCAAATTTTCCATAAAAAAAATTAATTAATTTTCTAATAAGTCAAAAGGGTGAGGAAAACAACAACTTCATATGAGAAGAGTTAAAAACCATCCTGGTAATAGCATATCAGGGGTATGTGCATGGCATTTGTGGACGTGGACAGCTGCTGCTTTTGGAAAGCTGATTTATACGTGGCGTTCCAAGCACTTTGTACTTAGCCAAAGAGTATGAAGGGATTGAGCTAAATCCCCATAATGAAATTAATAGAAAGTTGCTTTATTTTATGTTGGCACATCATTTGCCATATGAATCGTAGTTCATCCAAAGAGGAACAGGCATCGCTTTGTAGGGAGGCAATACATACAGCAAAAAAAAAAAAAAAAATTACATATTTATCCTTCCACCTTGCTGGCTACATGAGCTTAGTAAAAAATAAATAAATAAATAAATATTTGCCTTCATGCTAAACTGTGGACAACAATACCTACAAGAATATTTTGAGGATTGAATTAAAATGCAAGTTAGGGCCGGCCGAGTGGCGCGATGGTTAAGAACTCGCTTGGGATGCCAGA
>NW_017731487.1:845436-864028 GCF_001890085.2 Hipposideros armiger | reverse complement strand
AAAAATCTTAAAAAAAAAAATGCAAGTTAAAATCATCTGGTGTAATGTCTGGGTCCGAGCATTTATTTCTCCATAAACCGTAGCCATTCTTATGTTTCTGTACATATAATTATCCACCTGCCTATCTACCTAATCTATTTGTCTTATTATTATATACAGTGCATGGTATAGACAGTGCTTGGTAGGCTTCGTTCAACAGTGTATTCTCACCACATAGAAGAGCTGCTGGCAGAAAAGGCCCTCAGTAAATACTTGCAAAACAAATGCTGATAATAAAGAATGTAAGGTAGACTTGGGAATGGAGCAGTGATTAGCTCAGGGCCAGGCGTTGACCTAACGGGGTCCGTCAGAGTAACTCTTGAGGTCCTTGTGGAGACACAGGAGGTAGACTTTAGCACATGGTCTGGGCAGGCGCCAGTGACCTTCCTGAAAGCATGAAGGAGGCCACGGTGAAGGTGAAGCTGATGGGATAAGTGACAATGTGAACAGATAGGTAAAAGCGGGGTCCTCGGTGACTCCGTAGAGCCACTGGGTCAGTGTTCTCTAGCAGCCCTGCCTACCTCTGCCTTTCCAGCTCCCACTGTTGTTTATATCAGCAGGAGTTGAGTGTTCTGTCTTTTCCAGCCAGATGCATTCTAGGTGATATCCATGTTGGCGTGTAATTTTCTCACCTTTAAAATGGGCAGAATGATAATTATTATGTCTTCGATATCATACTTACTGTGTGAGGTGAGATGTCCCAACTATGCCAACTATTAATGAGACGTGCAGCTCCAGCGACCTTGAAGAATTATCAGGGACGGCTGGCTCTGTCCCTTCTCTGAATCTCTGTGTGCCCTGCACGGTGGGGGTTGACCAGCAGGTCCTCTTTCTGTGCTCGGAGTGAATGGGACAGAAAGCGGACGGGTTGTAGGAGAGGAGCAAAGGCATATCGTAGTGCCCTGCCGTGAATGACGACCTCAGGTTTGCAACTATAATCCTAAATCAATTCACAAAAAAGTCTCATCGAGGTGTCTTAATCTGAAGTACACAGGCGATTATCAAAAAAAAAAAAAAGTCTATGAATGTCCTTAAATTTTACATACAACTTTGCATGTGCACAGGTGTAGTTTTTGGGAGAAGCTGGGCTTTATTTTTTAGGTATTTAAAAAGGATCTCCCTTAGCCTCAAATACTTGAGATGCATTCAGCTATTAATAGTGCAGAAATTCAGGAAAACCTTTTACTTATTAACTGTGTGGTTTCAACCAATTATTCAACCTCTCTGTTTCCTTTTTCATAATAATAGCTACTTAGATCTTTCTTTTGGGGGGAGGGAGTGAGACTTAAAATAAAATAAAATAAACAAATGTGTAGCACATAGTAGGCAATCTGATATTACAGCTAATTATTTTTACTACTATTATTACTGAGATGCTGGAGGTGCCCAGGAGACAGAGAGGCTTTCTGACTGAGTTTTTTGGCGACAATGTTTAGAGAAAAAACAGTGTCTGGCCGGAGGCCTCTGTCTCCATGTGTTCTGACAGTGTTGTTCTTGGCGGTTCCTGGCTGGTGTCTGTCTTTACCTTGAACTGCCCTAAGATTAGAATTTCTTGTAAACAGTGACTTAATTATTCATCTGCATCCTTTCACAATGCTGGCCAGCGTCCGCCGTGAACAGGGAGTCGCCCCCTCCTGCTGCTGCTCAGGAGAGGACCGGAATTTACTCGGGTGACATGAGTGCTCATATTAAAGGTCATTACCTCCAGCCCCCGAAGGCTGGGTGCAGAAAAGCTCAAGGATTCCAGGTCACACCACTTGGCACACCCACCTGTTTCCATTGGCCTTGTGCAGGGACACATGTGGACTCAGAGATATGACATTTTTGGGCAAGGTCCAGTGGTCAGAGGGAAGTACATCTGCAAAAAACGCAGAGGAGGTCGCCAGGAAAAGACTTAGCCAGCAAATCAACAAACTAGCTGCAAATAAAAGGGAACTGCAGTGTGACTTATCATGGATCAAGGTAGATTCTTCCACTAATTAACTTTGGTGGCGAAGCTCTGAGGTTAGGCAAGCCTTCTGCAACCAGAGAATCCCCATTCACCCTCCCGCAAATGTCACCTCCTTCCCAAAGCCTCACCTGAGTCCCCTGACAGAGGTAGGTGTTCCTCCCTCTATAGACTGACATGAGAATGTGCCCCTGTCACAGCCACCTTCCACAGTAGCCTGTTCAGATGTCTGTCTTCCATCAGGCAGGGGGTTCCCTGTGCCCAGGCCCTTGCCTTGCAGAGCTCCTTGTCTTCAAAGCTTAGCATCAGCCTGATGGTGCTGAGAGAGACAGAGGCAGAGAAGAAGGAAGGGAGTGAGGGGAGGAATCTCTCTTGGCTCTGGAGAAAGAAGTGAGCGCTAGTTCCGTCTCCACAACTTCCTGCAAAACCTCCATCAAACCCTTGGACTTCCCTGAGGCTTAGCCTCCACATCTCTAAGAGAGAAGCATTGTTTCAGGGATCAAATAAGATCAATACCTAAAACCGAAAACAGATGGGATTGAGGTAATTATGAAACAGCTTCTAATTAAGAAATAAAAATGTTTCCCCCTCCCACCACCACCTCCAGATCCTATTGTTTCCTAGGCTTTAACCCCAAAGTGTTGATTGTGGCAG
This sequence comes from Hipposideros armiger, assembly GCF_001890085.2. NCBI lineage: Eukaryota > Metazoa > Chordata > Mammalia > Chiroptera > Hipposideridae > Hipposideros > Hipposideros armiger. Next base: position 861,387 of record NW_017731487.1, on the reverse strand, counting down.
AATATGTCTCCAGAGAGAAGTTCCCACTGATTTGTGTTCAGCATCTGTCAGCTTACTTCCTGGTGCTCTTGGCAGGTCCCCCTGAATGTCCTGTCATTGGGCTGCCCCCTTACCGCTTCTGCTCAGCCCTCGCTGTCTCTCTCATATGACTGTTGTGGGTTCTCACCAGAGCGCCATGATGTCCATCTCTCTTCCTGGCCATGATCCCCTGAGCTTCCCCAGTGGTCTTCCAGGGACCCCAATGTCATCCTCATGCTTAAAAGCACCCATGAGTTCCCCAATGTCACCAAGATAAAAGCCAAGCTCCTTGGCACAGTCCATCCTGTAGTGAACCTGGCCCCTGTAAAGTGTGACTCTTTAATATTCTCTCCTGTCATCCCCACACCAATCCTGGGCTCCCTGAAATCACCACTCTGCTTTCTGTCCCCCTACCTTGCTTGGTATGGGCTGTGGCTTTTGTTGGGACACCTTCTCTGCCCCACATTGTTCATCCATTCACTGGGAAGACTCCACTCTCTTTTAAGACTCACTTCAAAGCTTTCTTCCTCTTGGAAATTTGATCTTGGAGGACTCTCTGCTCTGAGACTGAGATCCTGTAACACCTTACGCATCTCACTGTCTTAGTTCTGATTTCTCTGTTTGGTAATTGCTGGTATGTCCATTGTGCCCTGTAGCCCGTGCAGTCCTCAGGGATAAGGCCTGGCTTTATTCTTGATTAAATTCCCAGGAATGTGTTGAGCGGATCTATAAATGAATGAACTTGAATGCATCCATCCTTTCTAAAGACCCTGGGAGAATTGTTGACGAACATGAATCAGAGCTGGCAACCCCTTTATTTCACTTGCTTGGGTCCCCACTTACAGGTTAGTGTAGTCTTGCTCTTCCAGCCTGAAGTAGAAGGTCTTTTATCCACACTTCCTTTCGCATTCTATGAGCCTCCTGCCCCTTCAACACTAGACTTCAAGCTTTTTGAGGGCAGAGGTCTTACTCATTCATGCACCTCCACCCCAGTGTCCAGCATGGCGCTAGAGCCAGACCATCATTCTCCATCAGACCAGGCATCTTCCTTTCCTTGAGGTGTCTTCCGGGAGCAACGGAGCAGGCCGATGGGAGCCTGGAGGGTGAAATGTGAACTTGGCCTGACCGATAGTGCTGCCTGTGCTTCTTCCTTCATCACAGGCCATAAAGTGACTCTGTAAACACTCAGACACCTTGGGCTTCCTTTGCTCAGAGCAGGTGACCCAGTCAGCACGACTCTCAATTTTCCTGCCTTTCTATTCTCTTTCTTTCTTTTAAAATGCAGTCACTGCCATAAATTAAACTTTCATGGCTCCATTTCCTTCTTTCCCATTGCGGAACCCTGACATATTTCCTCAAGGAAATACTTTCAAAATCATAATTGAAACACAGTAATTCATAATAAAAATGGGAGGAAGAGAGTAATAGATTTAGCTCTCATGTCTGGTGGCAGACACGTTAATTACATTTTCTATTTCCTCTCCTGACCATGGAGCATATCTCGGCCAGGCCAGGCCAACCTGCTCCCCTCTCTCCCTGGCTGAACAGATCCTCTCTCACACTCACGGCAGCCTGCAGGCAACGGTGGGGACACAAAGCTGACCATGTCATTCTTGGGGTTTGAAATTCATAAGAATTCTCCCCCACGCAAGTCCGATTCCCTTGGTGGGGATCATCAGGTCCAACACTCCCCTCTCCTACCTTACACGCCGGCCACACAGAGCAGGGTCGCTGTGGTACCCTAAATGCCCTCGGGCTCCTCCTGCCCCGAGCTGCCCACAGGCTGCTGTCTTTACCAGCCACACCTTTCCCCTTGAGTGCCTCAGGAAGGCCACCTCCCATCTACACTCTCCTCCCTGTGCACCTGCTCTGCTGACGAGACCTGTTTCCTGCCTCATTCAGGCGTGACTGGCCTCCCCTGACTGCCCTCCGTCGAGGAAGGCAGAAACCATGGCTTCTCCTCTGTGCTCCTGTCGCTGCCGAGCTCCAGACTGCCGTTACGTTTATGGCACCGCGTAATGGTGGCCTTGTCACTTCCTGTCCCCTATATCCTGCCCCAGCCCCTCCTGATAATGCATTTTATTCCAATAACATCAATACTGCACACAAGGGTGTCTCAGTCGTTTGTCACAAATAAGGAAGCAGAGGCTGGCAGAGGAAGTAATTTGCCTAAAGTCACCCAGTTAGAACCAGATTCTCTAGCTCCTAAGCCAACACCTTTTCCTTTTTAAGACACTAGTTTATTCTTGAGGTACCTAGGCCTTTCATGGAGAGAAACTGAGACAAAGAAGAAAAACAGAAAAACATCTAAAGAAAAGATAAACCACTCAAAGAGTGATTGTATCAGTTCACTCTATTATCTATTGAAATCACACTTAAGGAGTATCTCTCTCAGCAGCAGGGCCAGGAGGCAGCCCCATCCCCAAACTTTCTCGCTGGCAAACTCATCCTTCAAGGTGGACTTGAAAGTGAACTTCCTTGATGCCTTCCCTGCCACTGCCCCGGATTGAGGCAAAGTCAATGGCTGCCTCCTGTTGGCTCCTAAAACAGGCTGTACACACATTGTATTATAGCTCTTAATGTTAATTTACCTGTGTGCTGTCAACGAGAGAGAGAGAGAGAGAGAGAGAGAGAGAGAGAGAGAGAGAGAGAGAGAGAGAGAGAGAGAGACCCTTTCACATTCTAATGAAAGCAGAGTTATTCTGGGCTTAGAATCTGAGATGTAGGCTATCTCTATAGTTACACAGGGCAAAGTTGGTCAAAGCACAACACAAGCCTGTGTTAATTCTGCAACATCAGGGAAGCTCTACGATCGGTTATTCTGGACCAAAACAATGATAAACGTTGGGCAAGTGAGGGACTGTTTCTGCCCAATGGGGCGGGCCTGGTGAGGGCAAGTGTTGGTCTACAAACAGCCTTTGAAAATACTCGTAAGTTTCCATGTCTAGGCATGTAGCTTATTAGACTTCCAAAGTCCTTTCACATTCCTTCTCTTCTTTAAGTTTAACTCTTAACCGACCCTCCAGCAGAACTGAAAGATAGGGCAGAAGTTGTGTCCTGCATTAACGTGACAAATGTTTGCTGAGTCCCAACAGACACTGACTGCCTTAACTGATGGGACAGAAGTAAATGAGGCTGTGGTGATCCTTGCCCTCACGGAACAAGGGGAAGAGGGGAAGAGGCTTTGAAGAAGGAATTACAGCTGTTGTGTAGAAGACAGTCAGAAGCTCTAACAGTGAGGTTCATGGATGGAATAATAAAAAATTACATTTAGGGCCGGCCGAGTGGCACGATGGTTAAGAACTCGCTTGGGATGCCAGAGGGCCCCGGTTCGGATCCCACATATGAGGGCCAGTGACACTGCCCTCCACAGCTAAGATGCTGAACAACAGCTCAACCTGGAGCTGGGCTGCCATGAGTCGCCGGCGACGGCGTAGGCTGCAGTCCCTGTGGCAGTGGGTTGCCATGGGCTACCGTGTGTAGCCAGCAGCCAGCGTGAGCGGCCAGCAGCCAGCGTGAGCGGCCAGCAGCCGCAGTGAGCGGCTGTCCAGAAGCCGGCGACTGATCTGCCTCGCCAGAGAAGAGCGCAATGATGGTGCCAACTTGGGCCAGTGAAGCAACATCCTCCACAACTAGATTGAAGAACAAAAAAAACCAAAACAGCAATTTGTCTACCTGTGTGTTCCCCTTCCCCGATTCCCCAAGTCTGTTCCCCTCCCCCCAATTCCCCCAGCACTGTTCCCATCCCCCCAATTCCCCAATAAAAAAATCTTAAAAAAAAATTATATTTAAGCTGAACCTCAAAGCATATGTAGAGGCTCTTAGGGTTTCAGGATCCTGCGTTCACCCCCAGGGTCTGACATGTGGCTTGAACACACAGCGTAATGGCCAGCTGGGAAAGTAAAGCTTCATTAGTAACCAGACAAGCATGTGGTAACACAACAAAACCTTGGTGAAGCCCGGATGAGAAACTGTGGTTTAGGCTTGAGGTTCAGTTTGGACTTTGGTCTCTGAATCTAGCACTTTAGATGTGTGTCCTCAGGTACGCCTGAGGCCTGGAAAGAAAGAAAGGGAAAGAGAGAGAGCTCTGATGCAAATGAGTGACTTTGCAGTTAGGAAGACGAGCACGGGTGACATAAGAGGTGTCAGAATGCCAAGTGGGAACCACTTTAACGAAGACACACTGCCCACTGGTGAAACGTGGCCTAATGAATCCCATCAGATCAATAAAACCTCTCCCTTTGGGGAGGTGGGAGCTGGTAGCGTATCATAAATCATAACTAACCTCCAATGGGAAGAAAAGTTATGTTCTAGAATTCACATTATTAATGATTGGGAAAGCTTTCACCCTTCAACTCCTGCCCCCCTGACACCTCTGCAATGTGAGGGAATGGGAGAGCATCGATGGACGGCCTGCAAATGCAGTCGTGGCTCATATGTGATGGACCTTGTGAGTTGGGTCAAGGAGTTTGGATATAAACCAGTGGGAGTTACCAAACAGCATAGGTATAGGACTGGATTTATATTTTTAAGACATCAGTCTAATTATGGTAAAAATTACTTGTAAGAGCAGCCAGAGGCCAAATTACGATTCTGTTATAAAAATTTATGAAAGGGATGACAGTGGCTTGGTCTGAGATAGTGGCAGTAGAACAAGGAAAGGGGGTATAGGTCTGAGAGGTCCTCAAGAAGTGGCTGGCTGGGGGTGGGATGAGTCAGAGAGAGGGTCCTGTGACACTCCTGTGTTTCTGGCTTGAACAACTGAGTGGATTGTGCTGGAACAATGCCTGAGGAGCTGTTTTGGGTAGCAGAAAACCATGAGGTCAGTAGATTTCGGAGCTGTCCCCGGGTGCACAGTAAATTTATCCAGGGATAAGTGGTTTCCCAGGAAGCAGGACTTTTAGAGCTAAAACCAGGAACATTTCAGGCAAACCAAGAAGCACTGGGCACCCTACTCATAAGCAAATGTACTGAACAACAGGACACAACAGCAGCCAGGAGAAAGGGGCTCTCCGGCTATTTGCAAAAATGAGTCAGCAAACAAACATGGCAAACAAAAATAGTCAGTGGAGTAGTAGCCTCAGTGGAGTGTGAGTTTTGAGAGTCCTGGCAGCACACTGTCCACTTGCCCACTTAGATCCTCGATTTCTGTGGTCATTCATTTGTTCACATGAGTGAGTCATTACTTCACTCAAAACAAATCAAGTCAGGGTCTCCATTGCCTAAAGAACAGTGTTCAGATTTCTCATTTAAACACTTAACATATCTCCACCACTATAATCTGGCCCTTCCTTCATTTTCCTTTCTGAATCCCAATCCTCTAGGCACACAGAATCCCTTTCCACCCCCAGAGGCCCCATTTCCTGTGCATAGTTCCCCTGGGAATAGAGAGGCCCTCTCTGCCCCTGAGAGCCAGGTGTTCACAGCCCGGCTCAGTGGTGCTTGTTCCTGAGGGCCACTCCCACCCCCCACACCCCCATGTGCTCATCATTCAACAAATGTTATGAGGTTCTCTTGTTTCAGGCTCTGTACAAGCTCTGTAGATAAAAACATAACTATGGGACAGGTGTTGCCCTTGACAGAGAAGAACTTTCTGGGCTTAACCTCTCTTCTATTTTTTTTAATTGTGGTAAAATACACATAATTTGCCACCTTAACCCTTTTTTTTATGGTTTTGGTTTGTTTTACTCTTAAAATCATAGAGATATTTTTCCATTTGGAGGCTGATTCTCAAAAGTCCATGATTCAGTTTTCTCCATCTTGAGGCTTTCGTTCATATTTAATGTAATAACAGGCTTTAAGGAGGGCCTAAGCTGTGCTCCCGTTCCAGTCTTCCAGAACTTTTTAAAAGCATATATATTTTTTTCTAACAAGTAGTGATTTTTTTTTTGACGTCTAGATAAAGCAAACTGATGGTTGCCAGAGGAGAGAGAAACAAGAGGGAAGATGGGTGGAAAAGGTGAAGGGGAATAAAAGGTACAAACCTCCAGTTATAAAAAAAAAAAAATAAGTCACAGGGATGTAATGTAGAGCATAGGTAAAATAGCCAATATTATCGTAATAACTTTTTATGGTGACAGGTGGTTATTAAACATACCATGACAATCACATCATAAGGACAATAAATGCCGAATCATGGTGCTGTACACCTAAGATCAACCTCCCTTCGCGGTGCTCCCAGAGCATCTATCTGCTGCCTGCCCTGCATCTTAGCTGCTTTCTTGATCATCTCTAGAGGAAGGAAGCTATTTAAAAAAAAAACCATGGAACTCAGGAGCCCAGGAATCTGGTTCCCCCAGGTCTGACCTGCCCTCTCCGAGGCACTTCATGTTTTTGAACCTCCAAGTTCTCATTCATGGGTAACCTCATAAAGTTGCAATGGGATCTAATAAAATAATTGACATAAAAGTACCTTCTTCACTGTGAAAAAAAATTTTTTTTCTTTCTCACTTAAGCTCAAGGTCAGAGAACATGAGTCAGCTTTACATCCACACAACGAGCTGGCAGTAGCTGATTCTGGGGTAGACTTGGCCACCCCACTGATGGTAAATGAAACCTGAGGGGTGGGATTGGGAAGGAGAGGGGTGCGCGACGCTAAAATGGGCTTCAGTTAAGCTAAGTGATGAAGTTTGCTGCTTCCTTTGTATGCAGAAAACTTGGGAATTTTCCTTGGACTTCTAAAACAAGGTGAAAGAGAAGGAAGGGGAGAAGTCTGATGTAATTGACATCTCATGCAGATAGGGAACTCATCTACAGAAACATCATCCGGGGGGTCATGTTTTTTCCTTTTAAGGGGGATCTGAGAATTCTAGAAATGCATAGTCCCATACCTCCAGGGGCACTTCAGAGACACTAACTCCCTTCCAGGGTTCAGCTGAGGAAACTGAGGCCCTGGGAAGGCACTCAGTCCCAGCCAGAGAGAATTAAAAGGTGGATCAGACTGGAAGTTGGGGCTCCCAGCTCCTAACCAGAGTCCGTCCCTTTCCTCTGCCACTTCCGCCTGTCCCAGTCACGCCTCCTTCCCCACAGTGGCAGCCATTTTAACTGCCTTGTTAAAATGATTTGCCCTATCAATGATTCATTCATTGGCAGCTCCCTTATTTTTTTTTTGTCTGGAGCTACTTTAAATGTGATAAACAAGGCTATTATTATTTTTTTAATATAATGTCCAAATAAAAAATGTCTCCAGGACTGTCAAAACCAATTGGAGTACTTTTTTTTGTTTCAGTAGGAAGAAAAGGTACTTCATGTCAGGGATAATATGCTAAATTAGTGAAAATGGGTAATTTTAACAATTGTCTAAAGCTGAGTGGGATCCCAATATTTATTGATGCAGCTTTCTTCTCTGGTAGTATATTTGTATTACTGATGTACCTTTGCAAGTAATCAGGCACTTCTAACTCATTAAAAGAAAATTTTAAAATAGAAGGAAAATTTCAGAAGATGAAAAGATGGCCTCCGTTTGAGTACCGGGCAGAAAGGAACATTAACTGTGTGAAACCCCGGCTCCTTTGTTTGCTGGTTGGGTTGCTGGTGCAGGTTTGAGGTCTCCGCTGTTACGCAGGAAAGGGTGGGAACACCCCTCCACCCTTCCCCTTCCTGCCCCTCCATGGGTTGAACAAGCAACAGAAGGTCAGGAGACTCATATCGAAAGGCAGGGGAGCCTAGGGCCTTGCAAATGAAGGCGAACTACAAGGCTCTTACTTCTTGAAGCCTAGGTACAACCTACTGCACGAACACCCAGTAAAACAAATGAGAAGAAAGCTTAGAGGCATGTGAATTTGGCAGACATGCACACCTCCGTCGTTAAAATATATACCCTAAGTGGAGGAACTGTAGAGCATGTGAATTATATCTCAAAAAAGCTGTCATAAAAAAATACAGCCACCCCCTGCCACACACACATCTGCAACTGCCACCCCATATGCAGAAATTCAGCCTCCCTGAATTGTACAGCTCCTTACAATTTACACAGAGCTTTCATAAACCTTATTCACTGGTTCCTCACAAGTTGAACCGGTGACTAGGGATAAGGAAAGAGTCCTTGTCCCCGGAAGAGGGTTGGTTTTCTGAAGCTACACAGTGGATAAGTGACAGGGACAGAACTTGGGGTTTTAATTCCAATATGCATTACACAACTGAAAAAATTCTGAGGTCTTTATATCAAGTCTACACAGCCCTTAGTTCCTCTATGTGTCAAATTAGGGGTTTTCTGAGGACCCACACAAGTCTAACATGTATTATATCCTAATTTCTTAGAGGATCAAAATTCAGAATGGTGGGTTAGAACATGACCACCCGTCACTCAAGGCCTCTCCCAGAGAGAAGTGGTAATGGAGCCTTGAAAATGGGTGGGCTCAGGATGTTGGTGGACGGCACTGCTGATAAGCAGGCTAGTAAATACAAACCTATAAACTTGAAAATTCAAGAGATGTGTTAGCTGACGTGAGTGGACATAAGAATATTGTGGGAGGGGACAAATGGGACACAAAATTGAAATCTAAAAATTTGGAAATGAAAAGAATTCGAGCATTGGCAAATGGTGGAAAGCTCTAAAATGAAAGAGGCAGAGGCAGAGATAGAGAAAGTAACCAGCCAGCTCGAAGCCACACAGTGAGAATGCAGCCCCAGGGCCCAGCACGAGAAGCCAGGTGTCCTGATCCTGGCCCAGCTGTCATTCCACCACTCTTGACTTTATATCGGAAATGCGAGCATGGCCCTGAAATCTTTTCTGATTCAGCCTTTCTGCCTCTGCACCTAAGTACCACCCATGTCTCCCCTCAGTGGCTCCATCCCACGTGAAACATCTGGTTTGAGGTTCACCAATGATGGCTCCAAAACCACGAGGCTAAGTCAGTGGGACCCAGAGTTGTCAAAGGAATCAGGCAACAATCCATGGAAAAGGAAATAAATGACTTGGGTTTAAAATATTTTAATTGTGTTCTCTAGATGGGGGTTTCATATGGTGATGGAACAAAAATAGGTAGTGTGGCCGCCATTGTCTCTTTTTTATTAAACAGTCGCCCTCCAAGTTCTCAGAGCTTTCAGTAGGAGCCTACTATGAGAACTTGAGGGCTGACCCAGAGAACTGCTGCTCTTTCTGTTGTTAGTGATGTGTTTTATCCATTCTTGTGAATTAATTATTTTATGAAAGTGAAAGGGAAGTGCCATAGAAATCTCTGCCTTCAGCCCTCGGATCTGGGAAACTTAAAAAAACTCTAGCAGGAATCTCCACCCGGACATCCCGTTGGCACTATCTCCTCATCGCAGGTGACCTGAATTGACCTCTCTCATGCCAGCTCTACCCTTGGAGTTCCTGTCTCACGGACGGGAATCCCCACCTACTCAGCTATGCAATTCAGAAAGACAGGAGTCAGAATCAACACAGTGGTGAAGGAGTAGATTTTGTAGCTTAGGGTCTTGGGTTGGAATGCTGGTTCTAACAGGTAGTAAACTGGAAGGTTACTTCAACTGCCTAAACATCCATTTTCTCATCTTTAAAATTAGAGCAATAATACCTATTCATCACTTTGTTTAAAAAATATGTAAGAAAACATGCGTAAGGCCCTTACTTAGCACAGTGCCTGGTACATATTAAGTACTTCATAAATACTAGTCTGGTTGTTACAGCTCGGATTCCTATCTCGCTGAATCTCATCATGTAGCACAGGACGGGACATACAATAAGCACATAGTAACTATTTGGTCCCTAAAACAATGAGTCAATTTTAATCCTCCTGATACTCCATGGACTTGGGGCTCTTCAAAAAAATTTATCTAACTCTGCCAGAACGCTGATGATAGATATTATTTCTATCATGTACATGAGGAAACTGTGGTTGTGCTGGGATATTTGAAATGTAGTTTTCTGAATAATACATTTGGCGGTGTTGAACCATCAAGGTAAATAGATGGCTGTACTCTAAGGTATATTAACAGAAGTTAACTTACTAAGTGAGAAAAAAGATGGTGTTCACCCTAGATTTTGAATGTACCGTTTGAATGTACCAGAGATTCAGGGAAGCTGTTGCAATATTCCTTAGCAGCAGGTCCCAGAGTGAGTGTGCTGTGCCAGACACCAGTCTAGTGCTTTCTCACGCCACCTTCTGTAAATACTCACACATCTTCTCCCATTTCACAGAGGAGGAAACCGAGGTTCAGAGAGTCAGCATGATGTTTCCGTGTTACACTGCTTGTGATTTTAGAGTCAGATTGCAAACCCGGGTCTGGGTGACTCCAATGCCCTTATATTTTTTCCACAACACCACACTGCATCCCACGGGCTTCCTGAAATAGAATTAGAAAGCTGTGTGACTCATAATCCTCCTAGTCACAAAGTCATCTCAAAAATCTCAGGCTTGAAGAAGACTGAAGGCAACAGAGCAGGCAATCCTCCCAGATGTGGGAATCTCCTCTACAATGTCTGTGAAGCATCCTGTCCTCCCCCAAACACATCAAGGGACTGAGAGCTGACTACCTCTAGGGGGGCCCAACAAGATGAAACAGGCACAGAGGGCCTGTGGTCCAACCGCTCATTCTATGGATGATGAGGCCCAAAGAAAGGGAATGTAACCCGGGGTCACACCTTGGGTGGCATAGCCAGGCGATTGAGGGTAATCTTCCAAAACAGCTTCACCAGATCCCCAAGGCAAAACTGAACAGATCCGAGAGATAACAGAACACTCAGCCCCAAAGCTTCATTAAAATAGAGGAAGGTGCTTCCAACCCACAATGGGCAGGTTCTACACTTTCCAGATTCTCTCACAAAGGAATATAATGGCTCTGAAAGAATTTCTTTCCCCCTGCCCAACTTCCTATGAGGAAAGGCAATACTGCATTCAGACATGTACTGAGAGTGTGACAGTTGACAAAACCTTATCCTGATCTTTATACAAGCACTGTGGAGGAAGCAGTGCAGGAATTATGGCCACCACAAGTCAGACGAGGGGCTGGAAATGAAGTCTGAGATTTGTCAGTATTGCAGGCAAATTGCTGCAAAGAGAGACCTTTCATATGTGAAGCTACTGAGATATAGGGTCTTTATCATTCTCATCACAGTCCAAGGTGGGCTGGGTTAGGAAGGCGGTGAGGGTTCTTCTCCACGCAAGCAGAGCTCCTGACTCCTCCCATCTAATGGTCTACAATCCCCTCTGCCTCGGAGTCCTTTGCCATCCACGTGTCTGTCTCACAGATGAGGGAGGAAGGGTCCCATGAGGGTTTTCATGTTCCAGCTCTGAAAACAGGAAATATAGCTTCTGCTCCAAGCCCATCAGCCAGTGTTGCCTGACAGCCAATTTCTATTAACATGCCCCCCCCCCCTGCATTTAGCCTCTAATCCCATTAGTTAAGAGAGAAAAGCCTCCNGCTTGGAATTTGAAAAGATTTCAGTGCTAGTGATTGAGTGACCTATCAGTGGTTCCACACAGCTTGGAAAAGTCTCATCAGACAGAGAGACCTGGACTATTTCTCCTACCACAGATTCTTAGAATCAGCAGATTTCTTTTTTTCTCTTACAGACTGGAGTCAGCAGCTTCAGGGCTCACTGTCCATCAAAGGAGGGAACATGGCCTCTGATTTCATGCTGATCAAGTCCAGCGACTTGCTCATTAAACCAAGAGAGTGCCAGCTTCCTTGAACCTTAACTCTGCTCCTAACCATTTTCATGAAAAGGACATCAACAAGCTTATCTGCCCTTGGGTTCTGAGGGGATCTGGAAATGACTCTCACATCCCCTTTTAGCTTAAAGAAAATGAGTAGAAACAATGATGAATGTTGCTCGTTCTTATATCTTAGTCAGCTCAGGCTGCTGTAACAAAGTCCCATAGACTGGGTGGCTTAAAAACAATAGGATATTTTTTCTTACAGTTCTGGAGTCTGGAAGTTTGAGATCAGGGTGCCGGCCTGTTCAAGTTCTGGTGAGGAGGGTCCTCTTCCTGGTTGTAGACTGCTGCCTTCTCAATGTGTCTTCATGTGGCAGAATCGGGGTGAAAGATCTCTCTGGGGTCCCTTTTATAAGGGAACTTACCTCATTCATTAGGGCTCCACTCTCATGACCTAATTACCCCAAAAGGTCTCACCTCCTAATGCCACATGGGGGTTAGAATTTCAACATATACACTTTGGGGGTTGGAGGCGACACAAACATTTAGCCCATTACAGGTTATTATTTTAAGTTTGCATTTACAAAGTATTTTTTATTAAATAGGTCCAGTGTGTCTTTTTAAAAGGAAATAATAATTCAATGAATGGAAAGGAAACATAGAAACTTGGTTATAGTAATGGACTGCGGAAGGTCACTCTGCTCCTTGCAAATGTTAATTTCCTGTCAGAATCTGACATGATTTTCTCACAGGAAGAATTGCTGTGATATAAATAGGTCTTCAGTTATGAAGACAAGCAAAGAGGCAATCTTAGGTTATTTATCCACCGAATGAAAGAGCTGGAGGGGAACTAGGAGACCTGAGCCTCCTTTACACACCCTGCCCAATGGCGCGATGGAAAGAACGTTTAGAGACTGTTTCTAGAATTGAACCACAGAACTGAACCATCCCTCAAACATCTGGGATAGGCATGTAGGGTCACCAAGAAACACAGTTGAAGAGGTGGAAGTGAGACCAAAACAGTGATCACTAAAGGTCCTAGTTGTTCGTACAAATGAAGTGAAACTTAGAGCCAGCCAGCACTGGATTTGACTCCCAGCTCTGCCACCAATTAGCTGTTTAATTCTGGTAACTTCTTATCTTAATTCCTTGAAACATTGTTCCTACACGTGTAACCTGCAGGTTTTTTATAAGCATTAAATGAGTGAGTGTATGTAATTAGTACTATGACTGGTTCATAGTTGACACTTCAAATGGAGAAGTCATAGCTAACGGTCTCTCTGACAAAGTTCTGAACTCACTGAGAGACAGTCATAAGACTCAGGGAGATAAAAATCAAAATATTGTGAGAAAGGCCAAGTTGGAGAATATGACTCAGGTTTTCTGCNGACTGGGACCTGTTGGAATGCTAACAGTTAATCTCCTCTGGGAGGACACAGTAACCAGGTGTCCTGGGGCTATGTGGCAGATATGCGAAGGCATAGCATTTGCTGGAACATAATGGGATATGTTAAAGGAAAAAGGCTTTGAAGCCCAGACCTCAAACGGATGCTAATTTGATTGACAGCAGTTTTACTTCTTTGAAAATTCTCAATTAAAAGCCATGCGCCGACCCTATTCGGGGCTCAGTTTTCTCTGACTGAGTCCCTTGGTCTCGCTCTTAAACTTTACTTTTGTCTCTATCTCTTTATTCAATCTGCACCGCCCCTCAAGAGAAACCCGTTTGCCCTTGCCACGCTGGAGGTGACAAGCCAGAATCCAGGTATATAGTCAGACTTAACTGTAGGTGGCTGGGACAGGTAAGCTAATTGTGTGCCCAGGAGGAAGGGTAAATTGGTTTTCATGGTTTTAACAAACATTTGATCATTTCTGTTATAATCATCTTGAGTTCTCAGAACCCAAGGTAGGAACCTGAGCTAAGATTTTAACACAGCTAGTCAAATGACTAGTACAAGGTCCTTTTCAGGACTCCATCCCTAAGTTGCATGAAGTATATCACCTTAAAGGTAGTAAACTAGGTTTCTGTGTTTTTTCTCTGCTTACCCATGATGATTACCATCTTTGGCTAGTTCCAAGCTCTGGAGACACTTCTTAGCCCACAGGGGGAACAGGATCTATTTCACTATGGTCCAAGCTCACCCCCTTTCTTGTTATTCAGCGTCCTCACTCAGATTCCTCTAGTTTCTTTTTAGGACTATGCCCACAGTAATCTTTGTTCAACATTTGTTGAGTCAACATTTTACCAAGTGCCTGCTTTGTGTCAGGGGTCACACAAATTCTGGGTATTAGAGATGTAGAAGTAAACAAAACATAGGAATTATGCTAGCAAAAACTCACCCACTGCCTAGTAGAGAAGTTAGGAAGATAGGTGATTAAAAATGAGGTTTAATTTATTACTAGTGCTGTAATAAATATGGGCACAAAGAATAATGGGGATACAGGGAAAATTAAAAGTAATTGTGCCTGGGGAAGTTTTCAAGGAAGAAGAAATTTTTAGGGTAAAATTTGAAGGGTAAATGGTGATGGTTGAGAACACATTATAAACAGAAGCAAAATTTTGTACCCATCACAAGGACCAGATAATAATGAGAATTTTAGCTTGGATGTTGCTTTAGGGGTATGATGGTGGGGAATGGTAAGAGATAAGTTTGAATTCATAATTTAGACCTAAACTGCAAAAACTTGAATGCCTATAAAGAATTTCAAATTATTGCCTTACGGCATTAGAGGAGGAGGGGCTGAGCTATCATCCAAACACTGGCTTTCAAAACTTACTTTGTGATCACTGTACCAGTCTATCTTGGGAAGTCAACTGAGAGCACTTACTGATCTACTCAGAGTTCCCTTTCTCTTCTTCATTCCCTCTGCTTCCATTTTTTCTCCTAAGCCATTGTCAAAGTACTTTAGTGTTAGGTCCTGAGTATACATATTCAGAGATTTGTATGAAGTCACTGCCTTCAAGGAACTCATAATCTAATGAAGGAGGCAAATAAATAGACAACAGTCCAACACATGCACTAGAATATTAATCAAAGATGTTGGGAGAACACCTGGAGGTGGTACCCTCATCAGAGTCCATGAGACTGAAGAACATGAGGATATGATGCTTACGCAGTTTAAGTCCAAAGGATCCTTGCTTTATTGAATTCCCCATTGGGGATTTCTTGTTTTGAAGGGGTCCCAATTACACTGCTCTACCAGAGAACAAGTTTGCAGGTTACATTAATCGAAGACTTTCAATAATCCGAGTGAATGGAGTGGCAAAGGAAAGGATGCGTCACATTCTAGTATGGCGATGAGCATGTCTCTTTTTGGCAGAGGGTCTTTATGGTGTCCTTTAAGTCATTGATAACTACATATTGTACTAGTTTCAAGAAAGTCTGCCCCTGATTGTTGGCCAAGCAGATGTAGAAGAATGGTCTGGTGGGAAGATGCAATGCTTTCTGCAGGAACCCTCTTCAGAAGCCACGAAAGTGATGCTTCATCATCCTGCACCCTCCCACATCAACATGACTTCTGGTGCACAGCCGTCTCTTGGAAGCAATGATATTAAGCTTTTCTGTCTCCAGTGTGCACCAACCATGTCCTTGTGGTTAGCAGATGCATTGGTTTTGCAGTGAAAGACTAAATGAGCCTGAAAGGAAACCATGAGTCTGACCTGGGGTGGTTTTTGTTCTCAACCTCACTGAGTCATCAATGAATTTATGAGCCAGGTGAGGAATTTCCAGAGACTAGATGTCATGTAATGATGCCCCCAAATATGACTTTGGGAGAAAGGGAGAAGAAACAGAGTAGGGACCACCTGTCTTCAGGTCTGGGAACATTCTCCTAAACTCCCACCAGTTTTTCACCTGGTGAAGTTTTGACTGATTCTGTACTCTGTTTTTTCACTTTTCAGCTTGTCCTTAAGGAATACAGATTTTATCTACCTAAAGCCTGACCTTTGTGATTATAGCTGAAATAAAAATCCTTGGCTTGAGAGCAATGGCACATTTGGCTTGAACCTTAAGGTCATTCTGGATCATTAAATTAAGAAGCACTTTGCTTTAATGGACCATCCATGGGGGCTAGTTGAGTTTCTTTGCCTGTTGTTTTCATTGGTGTTTGTTTGCACAACTACGTGAATTCCTTTCTTAGTGAACTGTGGCATGTTTAATCTCATTTCCCACAAGAGCCTTTGCCTCACCTAACTGTTGGAAATTGCTCCACTTTTATCCTGTTAACCTGTTTATTATACATCATTCCTTTACTATTCTCTCCGTGGGTATCTTAAATAAAATATTGCTCCATGTATCTTACCATAGTACAGTCTAATGCAAATGATTATTTTTAC
>NW_017731487.1:837023-839911 GCF_001890085.2 Hipposideros armiger | reverse complement strand
CTTAGCATAGTTACTTACACATGGTAGAGGCTATATAAATTTTGTTTAAAAATATTTTCAAACTTTTCTATAAATTACACAATCAGCTCTTAGCTAAATACCATATTTCAAAAAATCCAATGCACCAATTTCATGTACATCTAAAAAAGAAAATGCAATTATAGTACTTATTTTCTGGTGATTCAACTATGGCATAATGTTTTTTGTCACAGAAAATTTGTATTTTATATTTATTAAAAGAGTTCTTTTAGATGTGTGAACCATTGTTTTTAATCTTATACCATTTATGCAAACATGAAAAAGAAAATATAAGTGAGGTTAATTTGTTAAGGGATTCTAAAACTACTTCTTACTCAGAATCACTTATCTGAAATAATTTTCAACTTAGTTATCAATGTCCATTTTTTTTTCTCACACAATATCATCTTCTGTGACATCAAGAACTTTCCACTATTATTTCAAGATTTGTATCCAGGGCAATTACATCAATTCTACAACTTTAATCTCGGCAGATACTTGATCTGACTAAAAAGTGTCAATACAAAGTTTTCAGACAACAACCAAGATACATATTCATTCCTCAATTAGTACTTAAACGGTTGTTGACGGAAACATCAGAGAGTTGCCATGGTCCTGACATGCTACCAGAATATTAACGAACTTTTTGTCAGCATGAGTATAACAATATGGGTCTGGGCAACTGCACCTTTATGACACTTCTAAATTTTATAGCTATCAGGATAGATAGATGGATATATATGCAATAGTGCATCCCAGAAGTAACCAAAACACAGCCATTGCAAGATATTGATTCAGATAATAATCATTAGGTTCCTTCCCATAAAACAAAATAATCTGGATTCTTATTTTGTTTTTAAACAACTGAGGAGGAGGAAGACTTGAACATAACTATCCAAAAGTTATGGGACAATGTGGTAAGGGTCAGAAGAAGTTAATGGAGAATTGCTTGGTTTCTAGGTACTATTTCAAGGACGGGCTACACCAGAAGGAAATCTGGAAGAGAGGATCGAAAGGACCAGGACAGCTGCGAAGACCACTGGTGAGTGTCAGGCATTGTCCATTACTTTCTAGAGAAGTACCAAGTATGGCTGATTAATAGGTGTGCATCTTAAAATATATTTTTAATTATTGTTGTTTTTTTTACCACAAACTTTGTAAGTTGCTTCTAAGTAAACTAGAAATGAGTTAAAAGAAAAAACACAAAGGTCATACTTTATGTACTCAATATTCGTTTATTTGTCTTCTAGATTCTAGAAATATCATATTCCCCTGTACTTAATGTAGAAATTGAAAGTGGTTATTGATTTGATTTTCACGAATTTGAAGAAGCAAGTTAAAAAATATTTTCACCTGTCAAGATAGGTTTTTTTCTTTAATGAAAGTTCACATGTGCAAAGCAATGATTTCCTCTGATGGGAAATATTAACACTTCTTTTTGTCCCAATGACTGCATTTATATATCAAGTATTTCAGTAAAAAAGGATGCCTCAGAATAACAGACCCTCAGTTTATGATGTGGTAACTTTCCAATGATGTTATATCTTTAACTATTTGAGAACCCTTGTTTGGAATTGTCTGGCATATATATTGATTGCATAAACTACTTTCTAAATTATTATTTCATAATTCCACTATACCTCCTGTATTTACACACTTCTCATTATTTATTTTTTCTTTCAAGGAACTTCAGAATTACACTAACATTTTAAATTATTAATTAAAGATGGTTAGTCTTTCCTGTAAATCTTCCAGAGGGTTCTATCATGTTGGTAAAATGCTAGGAGATGCCAGGACATTGAAAGTCAGAGAGAGGACTCACTAGGTTGTCATGAATTGTACATTTTAAACAGAGTTTGCCCTGCACTATGATCACACGTCTCTGAGCTGGCCAACTATCCAAATCTCTCCCTGAAACCCCTCCCACCTGCATGATAAGCTTTTCAGTATAGCAGCTCTTGCATGGATCTATCAGATGATTCAAACCTTCATATCTACACAGAAATTGGTCTTTGTTCTCATAACTGAACGCTAGAAAAACAATGGAGACACTGCCTAAAACTCACATTTTAGCAAAGTACAAGTAAACATGAAAACTTACTCAATGAGGAAACACTAAAGAGGAGATTTGATCAACATGTTGGACAAAGTATATGTAGCACGCCATTTTTGAGTAGCTCACCTTTTCTCTGAGATGCAATATTTCTAGAAGAAACTTTGATGTCACTTTTTCCCATCACCAGGAACACACTTTGAACCTATGAGTTGAATGTTGGGCACACACGTTTTGACAAAAATCTCCCTATGTGTTTCTACTGCATATGCCTAGATTAAGTTCCAAACCATCAGAGAACAGATGTTAATTGAGTCCAGTTTATTACCATCTAATGTAGCCTGTGGTAGGAAACAAAACAAAACAAAACACATAGACTCATTCTTTAAACACTTCCTGATTTTTTTGTGGGGAGGAGGGGGTAAGTAAACACTGTACCAGGTTTGGGAATCCACAGATGAAAAGAATGGGCTGAATTCACAATGTCCACAGTCCTGCCATTACCTCCTACCATTACCTCTGTGTATTTCCATAAGAGTCTCAGAATTAGCCTGTCAATTTCTAGGTAAAGCCTTGATTTGATTTTTATCAGGACTATGTAGAGTGTATAGATAAATTTGGTTGAATATACTGCTCAATAATATTGAGTCTTCCGATAGATGGATATGGTATATTGCTCCATTCATTTAAATCTCCTTTAATTTCTCTCGGGAATGTTTTACAGTTTTCAGTGAGCAAGTCTTGCATGTCTTTTACCAGATTTATCCCTCAGTATTTCATATATTTGATGTTATCATAAATCCTTCAAGTATTTTCA
>NW_017731487.1:833619-835334 GCF_001890085.2 Hipposideros armiger | reverse complement strand
TTTTGAACTATACTGTCTCTAGTTCAGATAATGCCATATGGGATTTAATCATGACGAATAATTATTTTGCACTTGAGTCAAACTTAATCCTACAACGCACGAGTAATTTTTTTATAAAGAAACCCTTTCTGAACATCCCTCATTGTTGCGTGCTTGGGCTGTGTTTGCTACTGTATATTTTGAGGTCCAAAGAGAAAGTTGACTTCACTTCCAATTTCCAAAAATAAGAAATTTTTAATTTCCAAAACTAAGGAATTAAAAATAAAATAAAATGGAAGATTTCCATTTATAGAGCATATATTTTCTTCCTCAGGGGAAATATGTACAATACGCTCCCTCCAGTGAGATGCTCTGCATATTTGGAGAATATGCAGAGAGTTTACTATTTCCTATGCCTCCTAACTGCATAGATGTCTTCAACCCAATGTTTAATAAAGCCATTGAAGGACCATGGCATCACCTCTGATTGCATAGCAAGGCAACAGGTCCGAGGAGGCTAAACAAAGGAATTTGATGGCGGTACAAGGAAAATGTCTTTGCCTTTGCAAAGTCGTCTTCCTTCATTACACAGGACCACTTTCAGGGTTGACAACCAAAAGCTTCAACAAAACAAGACAAACCGACACCTAAACGAAGGTCCCCTGACTGCTGTGACAGGTAAGATTGAGCTTGCCTCGTCCCCAAGACAACTGTTTACAGCTCAGTCCTTGCTTTGACAGTTTGGAGGGTCAGATTGACTATGGACAAGTACAATTAGTCTCTGACTTCATCTTCTAACAGGAAAAACCAAAGCTCACCTTGGTCTTACTCTGAAGACTTCCTGGTCTCAGTGAAACGATGGAGGAACCCACCCCATGGGCGAGAGCAGCACGCTTGGCTGAGCACCCCACAAAACCAACGGCTGCTTGCCCTAGAGGCTTTCCTTTCATTGGAATGGCTTACAGATATGTCATCACTGACTCATATCTCATAAACATGATTTACGATAAAAGACTCAGTGTCATCTGGGTTTTATTAAACTGTAAATTTCAGAAAACCTGTATCCAGAATATCCAACAGCTCAACGCCCACAGATTCGCTAGCTGTCTTATTCCGCTGTCTTTCGGTGGTCAATCACCCTGAAGAAAATGCACAGCTCATCAGCTCCCATGGACCGCTCTCTGCACTCATGGGGCAAACTTCACATTCACAGGATGCCTCACTACACACGCATGTGTGAGCACGTGCGCGCACGCGCACCACCAGCACAATAAAAAAACCCCGAGGATTTATATGGTGATTCCAAAGCAAATAAACTGCTACATTTATACATGACAAATGAAAGAAAAAGTCATGCTATGTCAAGCTAGAAATACACATTTTAAAAACCAGACTTGTCACTTAAAAAAAAAAGAACAGCGCTGTGGCTGAACTTGGCAGGAAGCAGCAAAGAAAAACTGAAAGAAGACGGGATGCCTGGTGAATGCAATAATTCAATTAAAATGCATTGTCCTGACTCTGGCAAGCACTCATCTGTTCACCAGTATTGTAAAAAAAAGTCTGTTCTCATTGGTTCCCTGGGTTCATGGCAAGCTTCATGTCATTTTATTGGACTGTTTTGTATTTTAAATGATAACTACATAGGGCTCCTGGCAAGATGGAAAGACACTGAAAACCTTAGAGACCACTTCTTTACTTTATATAGTAGTGCTTCTCAAATCCTTTAAAATTAAAAA
>NW_017731487.1:769468-831970 GCF_001890085.2 Hipposideros armiger | reverse complement strand
GGGGGGCCAGGGTTGGTGTGTTTGATGAGATGGGTATAAATAGATCACAGTCTTCAGAATGTTTACGGAATGTCTTAAGATAACCATAAGCATCCTATTAAGAATGGTGTACTTACCTTCCAAATTCTATCAGAATATAAAAGGAAATAAACATGAGCCAACGTACCAGCAGGCATAGTAAAAATAGGATGAATTATTATATATATTCACATGAATATTTTAATACAAAATTGGAAGTTAAGAAAACAACAGAGAAGCGGTGCCATCATTTGTGGTATGTTCCCATAATGAAACATTACGTAGCTATTAAAATGAACACTGAGGAAACACCATAGCAACACGAAAGTTGTTCATTTAGTAGTAACAATGAAAAAAGCAAGGATCAAAATGATATATGTGCCACGATTGCAACGCGTGAAAACCAAATGTGGGGAAGTAATGAGAGGAAATAGTGCAAAAAAATATTATGTATTGAAAATAAGGACGATACGGAGGATTTTTTATTTTAAAAGTTTAACTGTTATATTACTGTTTCAATAAGAATAAATGGAGGTGGGGAGTAAAAATAAAAATGCTTTGACTTCTCTCAGTGGCTGACGTAAAAGGAAGTGTCCCACACATGTTGCAGGGACCAGGTGCGGGCATACCAGCATGAACAAGGACTGGAGGCTGCTGGGACTGGGTGGCATCGTATGTGCACAGAGTTGGCAGGGGGCAGCCCTGCTTAGGCTGCCAGTTGGTGTCCTGACCCAGCCTTGCTCAGGTCGCAGAGAGATTGATATGCAGTCCTCACAGTAGGAGCATCAATGCCCCCAGCTCGTCCTGGGCTCCTGTAGCCGTTCCTTGGGCTTCTGCCTCAGTTTCTTCTCAGGTCAGGATTGATGAGAGAGGTAACTTATGCCCTCTGGGCCACAGTGCCCTCCTGTGTCAACCTCCCAGGCTGGGTGTGAGGGCTGAGTGGAGTGCAGTTCTGCAAATAGGAAAGTGTCAGAGACAGAATACAAATAGGGACCGGGCCCTATCCCCAATCTGCTGAGTCAGAAACCCATCAGCAGTTCTGGGGTGGGGCCCAGCCATCTGGTGACCCAGAAACCTCTGCTGTAAACACTGCCTAACCCTGTAGAACCATAATAGTTAGTGATTAATTACATGAAAGCTGTAAGGGGCGATGAAAATGTTTCTACCTTTTTATATTCTGTCACCCCCCTTCTACTCCCCTTCCTCCTCCTTATCTCTGTCAATCTTTCTCAATCTAGCTTTTCTCTCTCTCACTCTCTCTTTCTCTCTCATACTCATGTACACTCATGCACATTTTCTGCTCTAGATGTATTCAACTCTGCATCAGTGAACACACCTCACTCTCTCTTGCCTCCAAGAAGCATGTGCTATTCTTTCTGTGTACCCAACTCATCCTGCATGTTTCCACAGGCTTCACTGAACACCCCTTCATCTGTCTGTCTGATAAGCACCTGAAATGATTGCTTGTTGTTATCGTCATTGATAGGACAGCATAATAGTGCACTGTGGTAAGACTGTCCTGTTTGTCACATGCCCCAATAAAGCCCATGATTACCTAAGGAAACCCTTGCAATAAGGCACTGACATAGGTGGTAACTGTGTGAAGCGTTTCCAAGGTTCCAATGCACTTTGCAGTATTTATTTTATTATTTTAAATAAAATAATTTTTAACATATTATCTATTAAGAGCACCACCACAACTCCAGCTGTTAAAGAGACCAGATTGTATCACTATCACCGTTTTACAAAGGAGGAAAGTGAGGCTCAGATATATTATCAAACATGGCTGAGATAAATAATCAATGGCAGAACTGGCACTAGGACCCAGGACTGTGGGAGCCCCAATCCTAAACTCCCTGAAGGACACTTGTGTTCCTCTAACACTAACTATTATGGTTGGAAGGCAATATCCACAGCAGTGGTTGTTGGGTCACTAGGTGGCTGGGCCCCACCCCAGAACTGCTGATGAGTTTCTGACTCAGCAGATTTAGGATAGGGCTCAGCAGTGTGCATTTCTAACAAATTTCCCAGGCAACGCTGATGCTACTGACCTGGAGACCACACTCTGAAAGCGACTCATCTCTACAGGAGGTATGGTATATAAACTACCGACTGGCCATCCGTCAGATGCCCAATTCCTTCTGTGTAAATGGCATTAAAAAATAAAAACAAANGACTTGAAATCTGATCTCAATCAGATGCATGCAGGTGGACAGGCTCAAAATGCTATTTCTTCTCCAGGGACATAGACTGGAAGGGACTGGTCATCAGAGCTGAGCTCTCCAGGGCCCTTCAGCACAAGGACATGGTACCAAAGTCTGCCTTGAGGTTTAGTTGAATCCATCCATCTTACTAGGAAGACTTCAAGCACTATGCCATAGAATATTCATCAGGGATGTCTAAATGGCTTTAATTGATCCTGAGACAGAACATTCAATTTGTTCTCTGGAGGATGGACCCTTGTAGCAGATGAAGAATGCAGTGTGTGTGTGTGTGTGTGTGTGTGTGTGTGTGTGTGTGTGTGTGTGTGTTTCTTCCTTCTTCATGCTCTTACCAGTTAAATTCCATAAATTGTCAGCAAAACCCCTCCCAAGTGAGAGATACAATCAAGCCTCACAAGGCGGATGGCTGGATGGGTGGTGCCGCTTCTCTTGGGCTTGGTGGAAATGAACTGCCATGTTCTAAAGGATAACTGTTCAAAGGAAACCGACAGTTAGAGATGAAGGCCAGCTCCCGGCAGCTATCTCTGCTGAGTGAGATAACATCAGAACACACTAGAAGAGCTGAGGCAAAGCGTGAGGGCCGGTGGTAATGGGCGTTGACAGTGGAGCCTCCCTGCAGTGGCGGGGACATATGGCCAGAGAGAGACCAGGGTTGAGTGCCTACTATGTGCAGACATAAACTGATTCCACCCTGGTGAACAAGCCTTTTGTCATTCTTTTACACATGAAGGATTTGAGGATCAGAGAAAGCAAGAGACTGCCTCAGGTCATAACTACTCAGGTGCAGGGTGATTTGTCCATCCCCAGCCCCACCTTTTCACTCCACCAAAACACTGAGAGCTCACTGACCCTCGGCTGACCCTGCGCTCCTCTGCCGTTGTCTGCTTTGAGGCACTTGCTGAAATGTCTATGACTAGCAGTAGGGTGTCCTGCACATAAGAGGGCATGTGGTCCGACTTCAAGTCTCTGCTCTGAGGGAACTTTTTCTAAAAAATAACTTCTATGTGAGCACAACAGACCTGCAATACAGTTATAAACAGATGAAGGCTTAGAGACACTCATTATATCATTTGTCTAGTGTCACATAATCACGATTGAACTCAATTGTAGCAGAGGAAAAGACTCTTGTGTTCTTTCCACTGCTCTTCATTGCTTTATGTTACGAGACAGACAAAGTTCTCCTGACCTTTCATATTTTTTATACGCATAAGCCTCTGTGTGTGTATATGCAGGTGTGTGTGTGTGCAGATGTGTGTTTATAGATGTGTGTGTATGCAGATGTGTGTATACAGATGTGTGTATGCAGATGTGTGCAGATGTGTGTGTGTTTTCCATCCTGCTAGTTTTCTCCCACTAAAAGTTCACAACTCAGTTCATCTGAGCCCCAGTATTGTGGGGACTAAACACAGTGTCTTCTCTTGCCTGATGGCCACTATGCTCTCCAAGGCAGCTCCTCACTCTCCAAACCCTTGTACTTCCCTGATTCCAATATTGCAATTGTCTGAGTCCAGCATAATAGGAGAAATTAGTTCACATCTCAAAAATATAACTCTTTTGGATTAGAAATTGTGAATTATGATGATAAGTATGGTAGTTGTTGTCATGATTTGACTTCCGTCACCTAGGATCTGAGTTCACTACTGCTTCCCACTTAGAGGCATTGTTGCAGGAATACCTGCAAACCGCCTCAAAACAGACAAATAGCTCACAGAGGATGTGACCACTTGACTCTGTCCTCCATCTCCTCTGTTCTTCCATTGTTTCTGTCACGTGCTGCTCCACCTGCCTCCTGACGCCAACACAAACCCACCCTCATGTGATGCCCGAATTATCTTCTTCGAGCGCAGTTAAGCCATGGTCAGATTGACTTACTATGTAAAGTATATTCAATGGTTTCTAATTGCTTTGACAGTGGAGTCCAAGTGCCAGGGACCTCGGGGAGCTGACANTACAGACCTTCACACTTTCTCAGAACCAGTCATGTCTTGAATAAAACATGGGGTTGGAGACAACAGGATCCATTGTGTTAGAAAACAATGAAAAACCAAAAAATCAATGTGAATGCCAGTGGCAAAGAGTGGATCCAATGAAGAGCAGTGGCAACTCGAGATATCTGCCTTCTCTGGTCTCTCATGGGGCACTGGCCAGAACATCTACCTTCTGGAAGCTTCCATTTTCTTTTGGAAACTCTACTAAGTGGAAATAATCACATGGGTCCTTCTTTCCTTCGTGGAATGGGTGGAGCTGATGCATATGAAATCTCCCAGGAGACTGTAAAACACTCTAAAAGTTCAAGGGACCATGACAGGTGTTTTCACCTCTGAGGGAACGGTGAGGTTGCTTGGGGCAGGCACAGCTCAGTCTAATATAAATAAAAAGTCATTCACATGAAGTTCCTTAAGGAAAATACTTTGAGTTCTTTGCAGCATCTTTTCATACTTTTGTATTGCTTCAAGTGTGCAAAATGAATTACCAGTATTTGTAGGCCTTTGCTGAATTTGAGTGAGGAGAAAGTTCTGGACATTTTGTAGGACATTAAGGCGAGATCTTCTAGAATAAAGATGAGCATATGTTGGGAGACGTGGGCTACACTGGACTCTGGCGGGGATGGCTCAGTGATCGTGGCCACTGCTTTTCCTCCAGTCTGTGGTCCTGACCAGCCATTGCTACTTCTTCCCATGCAGAAAAGCTACTCTGCCCCTCTACTTTCTGGGGGAGCTGGACCCAAAGAAACAGTCTGTAGACCTCAGGCCACCATAGGATCTGAGGTCAGGAAACCACACCTTGCTCCCTGGGTTCCCCTCCTAGTGACCCCTGAGTTGTCACCATAGAACCTGGGTCTTTCCAGATCAGAGGCCACAATCATTCCAAGTGTGTTGTCTGTTTATTGCTTAAACTGAGGTGGGAGGTGTGATTGACTAGAGATTTGTTAAAACAACAACAACAAAACCATCCTTGAAGTTGTATGCACGTTACCTCAGAATGAAAGTAGCCCTGAATAGAAACACCATTTATGAAGATTTAATGATGCATTGCAGTTTTTCAAAGAGGGAGACATTCACAATAACTCTAAATTTATAGTGGGAAAGAGTCAATGACCTAACTAGGAAAGAGAGAAGGAGGATTAGGTTACAGGAGGTACTGAGAGAATTTAAGGAATGCAGTTTTAGTTATGTTAAGTTTGAGGACCTGTGGCATGTACAGATATGGATGTCCACCAGACAATTAGATATATACAGGTATAGGGGTCAGGCAAAAGCTAGACAGGTGATTAACATACACACACACACACACACACACACACACGCGCGCACACACACACACCTGAGTAATCTATGCACCAGGAAAGTAAGTAGATAAAGCATGAAATACAATGGGTATCACAGAGATTAGAAGAGTATTAAATTGGCTCCCCAAGTCTTAATAATAATTTTAAATGACTATATATTATTTTGCTACTGTTGTTCATGAAACAACACATAAACTTTTCATAAATTCTGCTTATAGTTAAGACATAGCTATATGTGCAAATTTCATTTCCAGGTTGGTAAAGACCAGAGCCCATTATTTCTTAAGCTAGATAGAAATTTTGTGGGGGTTTATTTTATTATTCTTTATTTATTATTGTCCCTTAAATCATACATAAACATTACATATACTATTTTATATATGGTATATTTCAAAATAAAAAAAGAATTCCAGGTACATAGTATCACTACTGAGAAGATTTATTCAAATTTGAGTTCTTTTGGATGGATGGAGACTTGACAATTTGATCCACTATTTCAAAGGCAGTCCATGGTTTTGACCCTGAATTTCACGAGTATTTGGCAAGCCCTAGACATCAGGCCTATTATGTTGTGATACTGGGAAATTTAAGTAAGTTTTAGGAAACTATTCTGGATTCATACCATACACCAGAAATAGGCATGCAGGTAATAACTTTTCAATTGTGATCATTCATCCATCCATTAATTCATTCAGTTGATATTTTCTGGGTGATACTCTTTTCCAGGTACGGGGCTGGCTCCTGGGGGTAGAGAATCAATAAGACAGAGCCATTTCCTCATGGAGTTAGAGGTCCAGTGGGGCACCAGCAGTTCCAGTTCCACCTGACAGAGATGTATGTAAGGTGCCAGAGAATGTAAGAGAGAGACACATATATGGAATAAATGAATTTCCTTGAGGTGACATTTGAGCTGAGTATCACAGATTGGAAGAAACTAGCTGGGTGGATATGGGTAGGAATGATATTTTTGGAAGAGGGAACGGCCAGCACAAAAAGGATACATGTTTAAAAGCATGTATGGTAAGACTGCCATACAGCCCTAAATAAAAATATGAGTACAGCAATACCTTGGTTTGCGAGCATAATTCTTTCCAGAAACAAACTACTTGTATTGTAAGACATCGCTCATTTACCACATTAACATGTATTAGAAATGTTTGCTCGTCTTGCAGAACACTCGCAAAACAAGGTACTCGCAATCCAAGGTTTTACTGGATAAGGAAAAACTGCTCTGCCTATAGCATGGATGTCTGCTTCCTGAGACCAGAAACAGGCAATAATCATTGTCATTCCAATGGGGACCATCCCGGAGGACTGCCCGCCCAGTAGTATGGCCGCTTTGCTCCTCTACCTCTTCTCAAGCTCTTCCAATGACCTATGTGATTCTCGTTAACTGCCATGTTGAAGAAACTCAGGTCCAAGAACCGAGTATCCAGGTACTGACATAAGTGTTTGGGGAGCTTCTGTAAAAAGGAAGAAAGAGAATCAGGAGTGCCTTTCCTTTCCCGGTGGCCTTCTGGAAGCCCTGAGGAAGCGAGGCTCTTTCTGGTTTGCAAATTCATAACCTCCGACTGTCCTTAGACCGCGATTCCATGGCAGCCCTGCAGTGGATGGTTAGCTGAATCTGTGTGTAGTATGTGGCAACGCATGGCTTGGAATTTGAAAAGATTTCAGTGCTAGTGATTGAGTGACCTATCAGTGGTTCCACACAGCTTGGAAAAGTCTCATCAGACAGAGAGACCTGGACTATTTCTCCTACCACAGATTCTTAGAATCAGCAGATTTCTTTTTTTCTCTTACAGACTGGAGTCAGCAGCTTCAGGGCTCACTGTCCATCAAAGGAGGGAACATGGCCTCTGATTTCATGCTGATCAAGTCCAGCGACTTGCTCATTAAACCAAGAGAGTGNATTACGGATGACTTACAGAGGAAAAAAATCCTAAATGCCTAGACAACGAAAGCAAACTTATCCTAGATAAAGATGAGCCTTCCTACCACGCCTATGAAGCATTCTGGTCTTAGACTTGCTTTTCAAGTAATTGTGTTGCAGTTCAATCATCTGCAGAAGTAGGAATTCTCTTTAGGACCTACTGAGCAAGTGACACAGAGTAGGTACCCAGCAAACTTGTTGAATTAACATTATTGAAATACAGGAAAACCCTCCTTCCTCGCCATTCCAAAATATTTGCCATATCAAAGTGCCTATAGGCAGACAAGGTCGTTTCACTGGGACCCTGTTTCTCCTTTGTAGAAAGGGGGTGGTAACAACTGGGTGTGGTTTTTATAAAGTTGAAGTGGGAAATGTGTGTGTGAGTGGTATGTAACACTTTAGATGATAAGCTATGGAGAATGGTATTTTTCTGCGTAGATCCTGATGAACCTTCTTTTAATAAGACATCCCTGTGGAAGGGTAAAACCCCAATGTCCAGGATTGTTGAGCTGTCTACACAAAGAAACTTGGGCACAATCAGTAGTCCTGGGAACTAACGGGAATTCTTATTTTTGCTTCTATCATGTAAAGCCTGTATGTCAGCAAATCTATTGATAGGCCTTTCTTGGAATGAAGTATAGATCTGCCTTTAACCTTGGCCCTTTTCCATCAATTCAGTAGAGTTACCTTTAAAAAAAAATTGTTTATTAAACCACAAAATGTTGGAGCAGAAAGAGAACATAGAAATCATCTGATCACACCCATCCCCTGCAAATTTCACTATAGTTGCCTTGTCAGGATTATCAAGGACTTCTTGTTGATCACTTCCAGTGATAAGGACTTTATAAGATAGATAATTTCTTCTTTGATTATTGATTAAATAGTCGTGTTTGGCTGAAGCCTCTCTCTCTCTGAATTGTCCACCCAATGATTTACCCAGGGTGAGTCAAAATTGTCTTTCTCTTGGCAGCTCCCTGACACTTGCAAACAAAATTAGGGTCCCCATTGAGTTTTCTTTCTTTAGCTAAATATTTCCTTTTCTCTCAGTGTTGCTATGTCATTTGATGTGGTTTTCTGGCCTTACGATACTTAGTATACTAGTTGCTCTCATTTGGATAAACTCCTCTTTGCCAATGTTATTTTTACACTTTTATGCTCACTTGGTGGATGTGATGCAGCAAACTGGTGTGGAAAGAAGCAGGGTCTATCTACAGTGACTGTCCTAATCGGCCGCCATCATGCCTGGGGGCTGGTCAAAATGGCATTAGGTCAAGACCAGCTCCAGGGCGTTCCTACGGGGTAAAATAATGGATGTTATTGGTGTTATTGCAGCTGATATTCCCGTCAGAAGAGGATCTCCCTTCTTCTTCTTTCTGTCTCTTCCTCCTCCTCTTCCTCCTCCTCTACTTCATCTTTCCTTTCATCTTCTCTCTTTCTCTGACTCTATCTCTCTTAAACCTTTGTATTTTAAGTTGTATTTTGCATATAATTAAGTATCCTGGAAGNTTCCCATACTGACATCTAGAATTCAACAAGGTTACACATCAGTCACTGTCAGTGACTGGCCTCTTCATGGAAGGACAGGGCTGACCCCTAAAAGTCTATCCTCTCTTCAGGTAGCAGATCCAATGAGAAGGGAGGAGGAAGAGGACTTAGTCAGCTCCTTCTAAAATCCCAGTGTGATCCCAGCTTGTGCTGTGGAGACAGGGTGGGGCCAGAAGAGAAAGTAACGGTGGACTTTATCCCTACCTGTAATGGAGTGCACAGCCTGGGAGGAGATAGGCTGCTGAAGGAATGAAGTGAACCACTACC
Source organism: Hipposideros armiger (assembly GCF_001890085.2). NCBI lineage: Eukaryota > Metazoa > Chordata > Mammalia > Chiroptera > Hipposideridae > Hipposideros > Hipposideros armiger. The sequence goes on along the minus strand of NW_017731487.1, from coordinate 822,699 downwards.
ATGAAAGATGCTAGTATAATACATTTTCATAATGCACTTGTAAATATTTCATGAGCTATAGAGCAAAAAGACCAAAATGCAGGTAATTTTGTATGAAACAAGCCCCTCCAGTCCACCTTCCCCAAAGCCTGGAAGCAGGGCGGAGGAAAGGCGTTTCTGAAACTGTACCTTAGCATCCTCATAGCAGCCTTTCTCACCTCTCCAGCATGCACCTACCCATTCCTGTTATGTCTGCAAAACATCTTTCAGACGTTTGCATTTCAAAGGGTATGAATTAGAGATAAAAATGGCATCAGGTCCAAAAGGAGGACTTTTGAATTTTAACGTTGGACTCAAAATGTGCCCCAACTCACTTTGGCAATGACCCTTTTCTCTTACACCATCTGCAGGTCAAACGATTAGGTAGCCTCCCTCTCCAAGTTCAACTGGTCGAGAGGTACATTTTGACATCCCCTTGGGTACTAGCATTTTAATACACTGAAACAAATGTAACACAAAGAAAACTACTTTAAGACACAATAGGACATGGTTCCACCAGGGTGGTAGCGGTGCCTTTAGATGGCCAATGGCAGCTAGGTTGTCATTTTGGGTTGGAGGATCCTAATGCAATTCACCAAAAAACGGTCTTGTTTTCCTTGTCTCTTAAGTCTTGGTCAGTCCAATAAGTAGAAAAACAGAAGAAAGTACTTGTTCCTATTTTAACTATTGTTCTAAAAATATACAGTTGTGACAGCAAAGCAAAAAACACAGGGATAGGCTAGAGTTAAAGATATGGTGATTTTTAGCTGAGTCTCTGGGCATTGAAGATAACGGAATGATGCAGTCTGTTTTCTCTTCCGGAATGTTAGATCAAAATATCCAATTGGCAGGACAAACATATGGGCTGACATGCTGCCATAGCTCAATCCCATATCTATAAAACGTGCTCATAAAGTGGACTCTGTTTGAGACTGCTGCTATGACAGGCTCTGTAGCAAGGATAAGAATTCTTGAGTGATTGTTCATAGCTCCATCCTGTCATTTCTGGAGACTTATTGTTATGCTGTGATTGCGCATGTGGAAGTATTTTGGTGAGGATCACAGTGAGAAAAAAAACCAACAACTTTAAATAAAATTAAAATAGTATGCTGTTTTATAAACTCAAATTTAAAAATTAGCTTAAGGTTCATCATCTTCACCATGATCGCATGCCCTGTGATTTGATGCCATCAGAGTACAATGACACAGTCTCAGACCTTAACACCAACACACTTGCATTTGATTGCTTCTTAGACAATAACTAGTGTAACTTGAGCAAGTTACTTAACCTCTCTGATCTTTATTTCTTCATCTGTTAAAATGTATACAATAAGACCTAAGGGGGAAAAGCAAACTACCCACCCAGAGCTGAAATAATGATGAAAAGTGTTGATCACAGCACTTACAACAGAACACTCAACAAATGTCTACTTATACGGGTAGAACATAGATGTGAAAAAAGGCACGTGTATGTGTGTATACATTTCTTCTAACAAGGAATAAACTGAAACTTTTCTAATTGAAAGACTAAAAAGCAGCTGAATGGCAGTGTCCAAAATCTCTGATGCATCATCTAGCTTTGAAAAATATTTTTTTTCAAGAAACAAAAGCAAATCTGGAATATGATGAAGCCAGAGCAGGAAAAACACCAAAGAGAATGAGAGGGAGAGACAGACAGAGAGAGAAAGAGAGAGAGAGAGAAACATGGATGGAGGGGTCCATGGCTTTATCTAAGGCAATCAGTTTACTTCATCTTCAAATCAAGGAAGTGAAAAGCCTATAAAATATATGGTGCAACCAACCCCTCTTGAAGGTACACAAGGTTTTGAAAGAGATATACTTCACTGTTTGGCTTCATAGAGGTCTCTACTAAAGTAATGAAAATCACTGCTTTTTTAGATAAAAAATACTCTCAGTATAGTATGTGTATGTATAACTCCTTAAAATCTGCCAGTACTGCCACTGAAGAAAAAAAAATGCCACTACTCGCAATGAGAAGTATGCTGGTATAAGAGTGAGTTGCTTGGCAACAGATTAACTTATTTAAACCTTTATTGCTGCCTTGACAAAGAGTCAGAAAAGAGAAATATGAAGACAATGGTAAAATCCTCAGGACCAGAAGCTCCAGGATAGCCTCCAAGGTAGAAGATTATTGCCTGTGCTGAAGCTGGGAGTTTGTGAACTACATTTCCCAAGCTCCCTTGCCAGCAGGTTTCCTGTTAGATTCTGCCAATGGGAAATACTGGCTGGACATCAGTAGGCAGGGAAGAGGAGCTGTAGGTTGGTGTCTCTGACAGTGTGGAAGTTGCTGGATGTAGCTGGTCATGAGGGTGAGGGAGTTGCAGACTTCCATGGACCAAGCAGAAGTAGCACCTTTTTTGTAGCTCCAGCCCTGGCTCAAGTGATGCCCCTTAGATAGATTCAGGATTGGCTGTGAGAGTGTCTCCCACAAGCTCAGCAGCAGGTAGACCTGTAGACCCCAGCTCAAGGGTTCGTGAATTCAAATCTCTGGGTAGTATTATTCTTTCTTTTGCTTCCTCCACGCCTTCTGTTTTCCCTTTTGTTCTCCCTGCCCTTAACATACCTCCTTTGTATTAAATTCTATTTGAAACAGCTAAAGTGGTTTCTGACAGTATACTAAAGCTCATAAAATCTTAAAGGGGGTTACCAGGCTCCCTCATTAGACTCAAATTACAGAGCAAGATGATATAGGCCAAAATAGAAATGAGCGTTATACACCAAACTAGAATGGGTATTGCGATGGTTAATTGAAATCTCTTGATCAATAGATATAGACATGGATATAGCTGTAGTTATAACTATATATAGTTGGCTCCTTTCTCTGCAGAACACTGACTGATATAGGTGTGGAGGTGATAATGACTGTAATGTCAGATGATGCTGTTGGTGGGCGAAGTCCAGTTAACAAGTAGCTCTCTCGGCTGATGGCTTTGGGACTTGATTCTAAGGTTCATGAGAACTGCTGCTGGTTTTTAGGGAGAGGAGCGAAAGGGTCATATTTTATTTTTTTGAAAACCACCCTGGTTGTAGGAGTGTGGAGGATGGATCTCCAAGGAAACCAGATGTAGGAGACCATGACCTCGAAGGAACAGGTATTTGATGCATTCAGCTGAACCTCTGTCTATCAGCAAGGCGAGCGCTCCACTTTCCAGCCATTCAGACCCTCATCCTGGTTAGAGTCCAGCTCCCTCTTCGCTACTGACATCTGGCTATTTTACTGTCATCATGGGCCACCCTGGGGCATCTTTTCTCCAAGTCTTTGCTTTGGATCAAACCACAGTGTCGAGGAACTACAGGAGAGGGTCTAACAAGCAGCCTGGCTGACTAATTAGGGTGTGAAGCTGTTATTCTTTTATTTTTAAATTGTAGGGAACATACAATGTTGTATTAGTTTTAGGTGCACAACATAGTAATTAGACATTTATATAACTTAAGAAGTGATCCCCCGATAAGCCTAGTAGCCATCTGACACCATAAATAGTTATTACAATGTTATTGACTATATTCCCTACTGAAGCTGTTATTCTTGACCCAGAACCATTGAAATGGCCACAGCTGTAAGTGGACTGTTTGGATGTCAAAAAATACATGAAAACAGAGATGACTTTTAGGTCCAGGCCCTGACAGGCTTTATGGTCTATTTTTTGAAAAAGGTCAACGTCGCGGGTCATGGTGTGGGGCATACCTTGTGTCCTTGTTACCCTGTGCAGTACATTTCACAGCGATGCAAATTTGTCTTTCTTTCTGGAAAGTCTCCAAACGTGGAACAGGGGCGTGTTTTCCATGAATTTAATGAAACATAAGCTTCAGAGCCCTCATGTACATGGACTCCTCCCAGGGAACTCAGAGGAATCCTGGCAGTGTGGATATATAGTCATATGGTTTTATAAAACTTGCAAAAGTTAGATGTTTTAACCACCATCAATTAAGAGCTCTGTCTGTCTCTATTCTGTCTTCTCTGCCAAATTTTGTTGGGTGGTGTTACAGCAGTCGTGGGCATTGTGAGGCTCTAACTGGGGGAGAACTTGAGTTGGGGTTAGTTTGGGTTTCTTGAAGTACATTTATGTCTCTCAGTCCCTTCCAGAATGATTGATTTATTGCTAACCATTCTGGTGTAGGAATGGATTCTAAGAATATTTCTCCCACCCACTAGTTCGAGTCACTCAGGGCCATGACACAAAGGTACGAGCCAGAGGTTGATTCACAGTATAAACATGTCCCACGGCCACCGAACTGTGTAGGGGGGAGAGGAGAAACAGGTCTCGAAATGTGCAGAACCAGAAGCTAATCTGTGGGAAATCCTGCCAATTATCTAACATGTACAACTGTAAGCAGGTAATTTAAAACAGAAGTTCTATCTCCTAAGAAGACACTCGATAATGCAACATACGCAGTTAAAATACTGCACATTCTCTTCCTTTTAGAAGGAAATCTTATGAAATACAATTATTAAAATGCCTGTTTCAAATCTTGTTAACTTCACTGCAAATACTGGCATCAACAAAAATAAACCCATAGTATGCCATTGCAACGAAAACATTATGACAAGATGGTTAATGAATGTTGTTTCATCAAAGTTTTGCAGAATGGTTGCTGCACGAGAAAACTCAAAATGAGCTGAAATCCTATAGCTTTTAAATAAAAGAAGTGTGATGGTGATTTTCCCAAATTTGACAATAGTAAATACTTTTATGTCATTACGGATAAGGAGTTATAATATGAAAGAAGTTTTTCTGAACTATTAATAACTAAAAGAAATCCATCAACTATGTGAGGGGAGTGACTGAATTATATTTCTCTTCTCTATAGAAAATTTTACAAAATCATTGTTTATGAAGATTTTATCAAAGATTATACCACTTGCTATACTTTTTTGCTAACAAAGGCTAATCGATTCACAGCTCTTGTTGGAACTTAAAGAGGTAAAATCTGATCCAAAAAGCCTAGAGGGTATTCATGCTCAGGGAATATTGGCTGAATAAAGAAATAAGTAAATTAAGTCAATGTGTTTATGAGCACTACTTTGTTTCAAATTTCCATATACATATGTATATATGTACATATATTATGTATAAAATATATACCATTAGGGAAACATTACTATTCGTTCATATTAATAGTAACCAACATTTACTGAGCAATTACTGTATACCAGGTATTGGCTTAGGCACCTTATGTTTTCAAAATGTGTATACGAATTTCTCCCCTAACAACCCACGTAACTCGATCAGGGAGGAGAGAGTCCACCATTCCAGAGTAGACCTGTTTTTGCCTTAGCTAATTTAGGCCATTGGAGATTTTCCTCAGGTCAGAAAAATAAGTAGTCATGGTATATAGAATTACTTTTATTTCTTTATAAAAAGTCTAGTTCACATTTGAGGGAGAGAGTGTGGTTGAGGAGAATGGCTTCAGAGTCCTAAAGATCTGGGACTAAATCTGCATCCTGTTACCTGCCCTATGAGGGACCTTAGCAAGTTGCATCGCTCTCTCTGCAATTGTCTTAATTAGATGGTGAAAATGTCAGTGACAGCTTAGCAACAAAAGGCAAAGTTTAATGTCTTTATGATTTGGTACCATTTCACCAAAGCCTACATTTAAGAGAGGGAGAGGGAGAGAGAAGGAACTCCATTTCCCCCCAAATTCCCTCCCCACTCCAGGTAAGTTGCTGGTGAAAAACATCATGCTGTTTATTTGTCACGTATTAGAGATTTTCTCAGAAGAAACATGGGCTCAGAGGGCCCAGAAACTGCTCCTCACCCACCCGGAGGGCAGTTTGCTAATTGTGCCAGTAAATCTGCAGTAATCACATCCTCTGTGAGGCCACCAACCACAGCTCTTCCCCCTTGTAACCCCGAGCAATGAGCCGTAACCACACAAGCCCACTTGTCCTTCCTCAAACACGCTTCATTTTCCCACATCCCCCCACGGCCTCACACTCCGCGCCTCTCACTGGGACACTTTTCCCTCCCTTGTCCATCTGTGAATTCTTCCTATCCTTCAAGGTCCATCTCACCTGGTCTTTCCTCCATGAACGTACATTCCTGGTATCTGGTCCCCTTCTTATAAGGACACCACCCTTATGATCTCATTTAATCTTAATTACTTCCTTAAAGACCCTATCTGCAAACACAGTCACTCTGGGGATTAGGGCTTTGACATATGGATTTGGGGGTGACATGATTTAGTCTATAACAGGAGGGGACCACTCAAATTGAAAGAAGGATGTGGGCCATCCAGCTATTACATGGTGACAGCTCTACAAGATGCTTGTTTGGGGCTTTTAGGACATTCTCAGGTAGAGGCAATGATAAGACATGTCACCTGACAGAGGCAGGTACCAATGAGCAGCCCAGGGGACAGAAGGCCATGTCTACAGCAGCTTAGAAGCTGCCTCAGTCTCACACTCCATCTACTACTGCTCCTGCTGAAGAAAGAGGCTTAGGGCAAGGCTGGGGAGCCAGGAACAGCAAATGGGGCTGAGTGAGGAGTCTGTCCTCCTAAAACCAAGGCAGCTTAGAGACTTAGCTATCACGTGTGTACCTTGCATTCCGAGCAGAGATCAGGGCACACAGCAAGTGTTCAGCCATCAGTCCTGAATGTCACATGGCAGAGTTCCCATACCTGGGGACTTTCGTGCAGAGGCTGCACTTGTCCGAGGGGGTAGGGAAGGGGGTTGAGCATTGGATGAGACCTTTAAACTCCAGTCGTGGCCTAATATTCTGACTCTGTTTATGTCATAAAGTAGACCAGAAAACGGGTCTATGTCTGTCCACACCTGAGTGCATTTTCTTAATTTGCATTGGAATCCTGTAAACCACATTCAAAGTCTGCATGAGTTCACTTCATTTCTCAGTGGCATTTTAAGGGAATAACAATTTACAAGCTTCCTTCGTTAGAAACATTGTACATCAAAAAAAATGTCATGGCCCTTGGCCCTTTTCATGCTCCCCTTTAGAAATCATTAATAATAGCTCATTAAAGGTTTTCTCTTCTTTCAACTGGCTCGGTAGGTTGAACTCATCCTCCAAATTGAACTTCATGGCTGCTCAGAGGTTTTCTGTCTGCCCGTGGTGCAGGCGTGGCTCCTGACCACTCATTCTAGCTCTTTCTAAGGGGCATGTGGATTTACCGTGTTCACCCCAAGAATCAAACTAGGCGAAGTAGACTCAGACATAATAAGACAGCCCATTAAAAACATTTTCTGTGTTTACATCTTACTGACTTTTATCATAAATTAGAGATTTCGAAGAGAATGAGTCATAGAAGAAGAAAAAATAATAACCTGGTTCGGCAATCAGCATGTTATATCTCCCCAGTGACTCATAACTTCAGACTCAAGTCGGGACAAACAGAGCTCCTGTCAGAAAGAAGTGCAGTTAAAAATAAAAGCAAAAATAGGAAGAGAAAGAAAAAAATGCACTTTTTAACTGTACCTAGAACTCTCCTGCCTCTGGATTCCCTAATTAGGCTTTGGAGGGACAAATAAGCTGACAAGCTTGAGTCATAAGGCAGAAGGGAACAGCCCCCATAGAGCAAAAACAATGGATTTCTGAATAAAATCCTCCAGGAAAAGGACAGCATAAGCCAGGATGTATATGTTATCTTTTAAAGATGAGAGGGGTACACAGGACGGGCTCCTCCCGGTGAACTCATGGCCCTACAGAAGGAGCACAGCTTCTGGAGTTAAACAGGCTTGCATCTGCATTCTGCCTCCACCATAATTAGTGATGCAACCTTAGAAATCTGGGGGTCACTCAGTTTCTGGACCTTAATTTTCACACCTGTAGCATGAGGAGAACAAGCCACAAAACAGAGCCATTGTGAAGATGAACTGACTGATCTGAAGTGTGTTAAGCACTTAGGCTGGTGTACACATTTATAGATGCGACATTAAATACTCCTTTGCTTTAAAACAATGATCATACTTTTTTCGAAAAACTACAATAACTCCAAGTAATGGTGAAGATGGTGGAAAGATCTCTCTTACACACTGCTCATGTGAGCATAAATTGTTCAATCACTTTAGATAACAATTAATTAAAGAATATGCTGAGCACACTCTTTGGCCAAGGCATTTCACTTTCAAATGAAGACCCTAGAGAAATTCTTGCACTTGTACAAAAGGAATCGTGTGTAAACATCATCGTAACACTTTTTTTTGTAATAGAAAATGCTAGAAACAGTCTAATTGTTGACCATCCCGAAAATGATGATGGACAAATACAATTGACAATAATTCTATTGTAAGAAATACTATTCCTCAGTTAAAATAGAAAGAGAGATACATTTATTATGTAGTAAGTTTTACTACTTTTTAGGTAGTAAAACATGTTAGGTAAATTTATTAGTATAAAAGTTGTTTATTATTCGCCTACAAATCCTTTTATTTACTTTAACATTTGTAGGCTGTCTATTCCCTTATGATCTTGTTAAGGACTATTAAGCTTTTTTGGGTGTCCAGTCAAGATTACGCAAAAAAGTTGGATAAAATACAGTCAACATGTTGATGCAACACATAGTCAAGGAAGATCTAAAAATGCATCATACGCAGCCTCAGTTCAGCCATGTAAGGGCAGAGCCATAAGCCGGAAAGAAAGCAAGTCATGAAGGACCGTGAGGTCAACTACAGGCATGTAATGTGGACGGTCCCACAGGATATCTTCCACCCTAATTTTGGAATAAATTTTTTTTCAGCAGTTTTATAGGAAATTTATTAATCTTATCAATCTCCACAAACATGTCAATTTTGATTTTGCTTCTCTTTTTTGTTTTGCTTTCTATTTTATTGAATTCTGGTCTTTTTATTATTTTTCCTTCTGCTTATATTGACTTTAGTTGTACTTAGTGAGAGGAATGAGAAAATGTGTGTCTATTGATTCTTCCTCCAAATCAGTATAGAAAATACAACTGGAAAAAAATGGGCAGAAGTCTTGATATGAGCAAAAATTTGCTCAATAGCACAATCATCAAAAATGGCTCATTAAAAGCACAATTAGACATCACTATCTAAAAAAAAAACACCAAATGTTTTAAAAAGAAAACAAACAAAAACCTATCAAGACTAAATGGGTGTGGGACAACTCTCCGTGTTGCTGGTAGAAGTGTGAATTTGAACAATTAATTTAGAAAACTTTTTGGTAGTATCACCTAACATTAAGCATATACATATCCTGATTGAGCAATTTCACTTTTAGGAATATGCCTAAAAGAAATACACATACATATACATCAAAAGACAGGCATAAGGACATTTTTAGAAACATTTTTCATAATAGCTCCAGAATGGAAACAACACAGATATCCTTCCATGTTATAATATATTAATTGTTATAAAGTCACACATAAGAATATTATACTGTTATGACAAACCTTTAACTATTGCTACATTCACTATCAGGGAATGAATTGAACAGATGTAATATTGAGGGAAAAAATGCTAATGCAAATAAATGGGTGCATAGAGCATTGTTTCATCTACATCAAGTTCCCAAAGCAAAGCAAAACCTAACTGTCATAATTGAAGTAAGACTAGAGGTTATTTTGGGGGAGGGGGCATCGTAACCGTAATGGGGCAAGGGGGCTTCCCAGGCCCCATGTCCTAAGTTCTGTGGTTGTTCCCTTAGGAAGTTTCACCAAGCAACGGACTCACGATTTTTACAGCTGACTGTATCTGTATCACTTCAGATAATTTGCAGGGTTTACAAATCATCATTATGTATATGCTCTTGTGTGATTGATTACCAGTCATAATGGAAAGATGGAAGCTGAGACCCAACGACTTTAAGTCATTTGTCCAATGCTCCAGGCTTGACGTGGGTCTTCTGACTCAAAATTGTGTGTTCTTCTCACTACCCTCCTATTGCTTAAAACTTCGTTATTTTTTAGATGACTGGGTTCCCATGGGTGGCTGCTGTAATTTGAAACCGTGGAACTAGTGAGATAATATTTGCAGATACTCAGGATGCTCAGATGCCGCAGGTATTCCTTCAGGCTGCAGGTGGGCAGTTAAGGATCAGGGTTGGAAGAGTTAAATTGTAAGATGACTTGAGATATGGTAGTTCAAAGCCCTTGCCAATAACTCTTTATTGAGTGCAGCATTTTCAAAGCAAAATTGCAACATGTTAGAAAGTGAATGAGGCAAATTGCTGGTGATGTCATCAAAGTAATAACTGCTAATGAGCATTTTCCTCGTGGGGATTGCTGAGGCCACACTGACAGGAACAACAGATTTGCTTTCTGCAAATCTATTTGGATTATTTACAAGGCACCCTGAAAGTTATAAAAGCATAATGTAATAAAATGAAGATCAAAGTTGGAATATAATACAGGGATGACAGAAAGAAAAATGTACTCTGTTGTGTAATGAGTATTTTGACAAGAGTTTGAGGAACTTTCCTAAGTGGGGGACAACAAGCACATATTTAAATGGTTACATTTCCCCAAAGGTTGAAAAAAAAAAGTAAATAAAATTTAAAGTATGTTTTTTATTTCCCTAAAGGAATTTGAAAGAAAATGGTCATTAACTGGGAGACTCTAATGACGTGACATGCCCTGCTCTGGATAGAGGGACACAATGGGCGCGAGCCCTTCTTCAGTTTTATCTATAATTTGATGGTTGCTGATGGTCCAAAACTCAGGCCCCGCTTGTCCTCTGCCGTAGTCCCCATCTCCGCTGCCCATGAGCATCTTCCTCAGAGGGTGAGAAGCGCAAAGAGAAAGGAACTGAGACTCTCATTATTCATGTGGATACTTGTAAGAACTGGGTTGGTAGAAAGGCAAGAGAAAAGAGTTGCATTAGTGGCTGGAAAGGGAAACAAAAAAGTCAGTAAGTCGAAAATGTTGATGGAATGTCATGTATGTGTTTATATTTGGCTGTACAGTCTTGGTTCCACTTAACCAACCAGCTAACGAGTCCACCCGCCATGAATACCCTGGCTTAGTCGTAGCCCTCTGAGGCTGTCTAAAAGCCCTGAATGGCCACCCAACAAAGTTGGATAAAATTTAATCAACACGCTGCAAACCTAGAAACACAAAACATGCATCCTACGTGAGATATTTTTCTCAAAACAGAGATGAATGAGTGGAAAAAAGCAGATTTGTAAAAAAAAATGTATATTAATTTTTTTAATGAAATAAACTGCTTTAGGCTTGGCTTCTCAGCAAAGGAGAGTGGAAGGGTCCATTGTAGAAGATAATATTGAAAATTACAGGCTTTGGGAGAGGTGAAAATATGGTGGCAGAATGCAATGGGACGTTTTTCCTGTCCCCAAAGTGCAGGGTTCTAGGAAGTAGCAATTTACATTAATCAGCATCTTAAAGTTTTCTGATGAGAGCAGCCCCATTTGAAATTCTTGAAAGAAAGGGAAATCTTTGCCTATCATCCCACTATAACTTGAGACCCACTGGGAGTGGGAGACTTTGGTATACTTATCAATTACAGGGCTTTGACCAATTTCCTGAGCCTCAATTTTCCTCATCTGCTAAATAGGTATATGAACACAGATCCTAATTTCTTCACCAGGATTTTAAAATATTAAAGGGTTGATGTCTGTGAAACCACCTGAACATTCTGAAACCCCTCTATAGTGAAGAGAAGAAAGATCACGGTGGCTGAACACCTCTTACATGCCAGGCGCTGGGATCAGCACATTAAAGATATTATTTCTCTTAATTTTCATCATGATCATGAGATGTTCAGACCGTTGTTATCTCTTGTTGGGGATGAGAAACAGATTTGGTGACACTGCGCACACCTTCGGGTCCCTGGTGCACAGAAGCTGGGAGCAAGAGGACGCTTCCCAGGCAGGAACTGCCTCCTCCGCATTCGTGCTCAGTTCGCCCACTCTTGTTCTTCCTCTCCTGTCTGAGGACTTCCTGGCTCCGGATCCCAGTATCCTTGTACCCTCCCCCAAATATGTACAGTGATTTGGGTTGAGAAACGCTGCACTCCGGCTCATCCTGGTCCACTAGACCCTTGTCCCCCAGGCATGAGAAGCCACAAGAGGACAGAAGGGAATTTGGAGAGCTGGAGGGAGTGCTGCTGTGACTCAGCTGCAAGTCCCCTGACTGTGAAACGATTTCACCTCACTTTCAGAAGTGGATGATCACAGGTCTTTTTCTCCAGCAGACATCACCCAGTTCAAGCCTGCTCATGGCCAGTTGCCAACCCCAGGTGATAGGCAATACATTCAGGTGACTAGAAAACTTGGGCATGGGGCACTGATGGACTTACAGCAAAAGGCACACGCTGTGAGTGGATCTTTGATAATTCCTTAAAATAGTACTAATAGTAACAAAGTCCTTCCAGGCCTAACAACTGAATGGTTTTACACTGGGTAACAGCTCAGCCGTCTCCACCAGAGAATTTTTGCAAATCTCTGTCCAAGAGATCAGCCAATTAGGGAGAAGGCATTCCCAGCTGTGGACATGAGCCCCGATGAGAAAGGCATGGGGAACACAGCAGCACTACTCTCCTCCTGCTAAAGGCCTTTCCATAGCCCAGAGACAGGCAGTGGGCCCGGAACTGGGGGCCAGGCCTGGTTTCAGGTGACAGCAGTATGTGGAAAGATGTACCCGGGGACGTGAAGAGGGCAACAGGACCAGTGACCTTGCTTACCAGCGGGAGCTACGTTGGGCTCAGGGACTAACAAATCAGTAAACTGGTATGTTGACACAGCGCTGAAATGCACTGGCACGGGCTTCCTCATTCTTTATGCATGCGCTTGTGGTTATCTCCCGTGGAGTTCTCAGAACACCACGCTGCCTGTCAGTGGCTCCGGGACAGCTCAGAGCTAATAGTCCGTCATAATGAATGGCTGTACATTTCAGCAAGTGTCTTCACTTCCTAAATATCTTGTAATATTACAAAAAGAAAAGAGTGGAGACAGAAAAAAAAAAGTCATTACTGCTGTCAAGTTATTACGAGAGAAATAAATTTAGTTAGTTGAAATGATGCAATCTTGACCACAGGCATAATGCTGCCGTGCAGGAAGCTGGCTCAGGAGATAGTCAGGACTGAGTTCAGATCTTACCTGTGCGAGTCATTGAAGGTCTCTGTGCTCAGTGTGCTCATCTACATGATGGGGAACCACAATATTACCCTGAAGCGCTTGTTGTGAGAGGTACACAAGGGAAGGTACATGAACTACTGAATCCTTCTGAGGGTCAGTGGGCACACGATGCCATTGTCCACAGGGCCTCTTTCAGGAATGGGGTTTCAGTAGCCTCTCAAACATTTTCTCTCCATCTCTGCTGCTGTGTCGTACCTTCCGCCTCATCCTTGCACACCCGGAATGTTGCTACAGCCTCCTATCTGGCCAGCCAGCCGTAATTCTTGCCTTAATCCATCCATCCTTTGCACTTCCACGGAGGGCCCCTATGAACCACTAATGTGTTGCTCACTCACCAGCCCAAAAACCCTCAAGAAGCGCATGCCCTCTACCACGTTCCACAGAATGTTGTCAGTACCCCTTATAAGAGAATTCAAGGCAATGTGGCATCGCTCTGTATTTCTAGCCTCACCTTATAAATACTCATACAGGACTACTTATTGTTTCCTATGCAGGGAAAACATTTAAAGAACTTCAAAGTCTACTTGGAATTCTCCCATCCACCTTAATTTCTGCTGCCTATTAATAATTCACTCATAAGTTATTCAACAAGCATCCGTTGATTGGGTGCTATGTGTCAGATGGCTCAGCTCAGAGGTCCTTTCCTTGGGTGCTCCCTTTTCTGAGCTCTCACTGTCATTGGGACATCATATAATGATGACACATATTGAACAATATTAATATCAAGTGTGTTTTCAACTCTATCCCATTATTGATAGCACCTCATAAACAATCAATTTTTATTGGTTAGATCATTTTGAAACTACCCTTTTATATTCTAAAGAATTAATAGTTTCTCTCCCATATTCTCTACCTATATCTGGAGGCAGTTATTTTTACAGCACATTGATAATTATTCTGGCATTTATTGGAACTTTGGGGGATGTCAACTCAGAGTGAGATTATAACTCTGTTTCAATAGCAGGGGTAAAACTGTGCCTGGAGAAAACGGAAAAAATACTAATTTCCTGCCCACATCTTCCTTATGTAGAGTCAAAGCATGGCAGCCATAGAGACGTGGTTTTCACGCCCCACACGAAGGAAGGATTTGGCACCCTACCTGTGGGTAGAGTTGTCAGGAAATAGGATTCAGTTGACATCTTGTTCAGGGATTGCCTCAGCTGTAGAGAACCACCGCGCCCAAGGTCATGCCATTCTAAGAGTGACTCACATCCAATGACTGATGAAGGCAGGAACAGAAAGGCCCAACCATTTTAGCACAATGTAGGGTAACCCTGATGGACCATTTTAGTTCCAGAGCTCTTTAAGGGATTAGGTAGGGCTGTGCCTTCACGGCAGCTTAACTTTTCCTTTTGCCCAATCATGTTTTTTATGCTTCCATCGTATGGAGATCAATTGCAACATACTTTAATAAACCTGCCGGATATTAAATTTCATCTTAGAGTTGGCATCCTGGTGAATCCAAATAGTTGATTGATGCGAGCAGGACTAAGAGGGAATTTCTCAGGACTAAGAGCTGGATTTCTCATCACCCAACTAGTAATCAGGGTTCAGTCTCACTTGTGTTTGGTGGATCACATGTAGTCCTGGCACCAGAAGTGAATTGGGAAGCTATACCATCAGAGAGGAATGCATTAGCTGGTATAGTAATGCACCAGGCATTTGAAAAGTATGGAGAAAATAGAGACCATAGGACAATGAGATTATATGACTAGTATTAAATTCTATTTAAGAGCTAGAAAAACATAAAAACAAGGCTGAGAGTGATTAAGAGGCCAAGTATGACAGCTAAGATGTCCATAGTAGTGAAGAAAAAGTCTGTCACCTGCAACAGAAGGACAGAGAAACCTGCAAACAGCCCCACAACTTAGTCATCATGGTTGGTGAACTATGCAGGAGAGTAAACTTATAACCAGGGCTTGTTTATGCTTAGGTGAAGGGCCTAGTGGGAAAGAATGGGCCCTGGGCACATGGAATGCATGTGGTTGGATGACCCTGAAAATTCTGAATTCCCAGATACCCCCAATTCTCTGAGCCTGCAGAAGTGGCCTTCCCCTTCTTATTAGTGCACCCAGAGGTACCTCTCCTGCAAAACAGGAGGTTCCCCTTCAGAATCTGTCTCCATCTTCCCTCCTGGTCATTAGGCCAATAACTATGATAAGTTGCAGCATAATCCATCCAGGAATATGCTGTGCATGGTAAAGGAAGCAAGAGACACTACACTTCAAAGAAGCAGCAAGACCTATTGGCATGGACAAGCAGGAGCCAGGAGAGCAATGTGGGATTGGATTCAGAAGGTGCTTGACCAAGGAAGCTGGGGCAGAAGACTGAGTAAGGGACAATTTAGTGATTTGGAACCACTCTCCCAAGACACATATTTAACACTTCGAAAAATCCCTAGAAGATGGTATAGACTGGTTCTGAAAGTCATGCAAACTGGTTCCTAGAAGCATGGAAAAAGTGATACCCAGGATAAGTGAGGTCTAACTGGCAGAATGTGTGATGGTAATAAAAGGCACAAGAAGTAGCATGCTGGAAGAGATACAAGATGCATGAAAAACCCACCCCATGATTATATTCCTTGGGAAATCTCATAGGAAATAAGGACTGGCCTGGTGAGAGAGGCACCAGCATCACCAAGAAGTTCATTGGTGGCTCCCCTTTGTAGGAGAGGACCGTGTAGAACTAGACTCATTGATGACAATGAGGATGATGGGATCCCTATTGAGACTAGGTGGTGAAAAGAATCCAATACGAAGGAGCCAAGAGGGATTTCTAGGGTGATAGTGAGAAGGGTCCAGGATGGCAGCGACTTACCAAACTCAGCAAACTGCCAGTCTAGACAGAAGCTTCTGGGAGAAATGTCTCCAAGTCGATGAAATTTTTATGTTACTGAATGTGCCCAAGTGCATTATGAGGAGGTTTTTAATGGGGAAGATTTTGTGGTTGAATTAGCAATAATTAATAGGCAAGGCATGAACAAGGCAATGTTAGGAAAAAGCAAAGCTGCACAAAGAAACTCATGAAAGTGTAGTATATCTCTCATTTGTGAGTAGCTTGTACAGTCACAATAAGGCAAACACTAAATTTTCATCCCACTAAAATTTTAATAGAGATAGGTTGGAAAGGTGATGAGCCAGGAAGTATGCACTGACAGGGCAGGGAAAAGATCATGAAAACGAGGTGAATTCTCATCTCCAAGAGCCTAATTTTTATTAAAGTGTGAGATGGCAGAAGGTTATCAACCCACGTGCTGGGCCATAGTCAGAAAGAATTCTATTACATTTGCTTTAGAGATATATTTGAAGATTAATTTCCTTTTATGCTCCTGTCACTTTTATGAACAGCTACAAGGTAAATTTCCCTCTGGTCATTTTACCAAGAAATGTTCTATTTCCCTTGAGAAAACATTTTTTTGTGCGTGTGGTTTTACGTTATCCCTGTGAACACTATGAATCTTGCACTACTCAGTTTTCACACTTGCTTTGAATGCTAATAAGTGCAGAGCTTGCTTAGCATTACGTGTTTGTTACGTGCACAGAATAAGATGGCATTCGTCTTGCATATTAACTTTTCGGCCTGGTTTGCTGCATTTCCTGACCTTCAGTTTTCTTTGCTTCATTATGTCTTCATAAAAATTCTTATAATGGTTATAGTTCTTCAGATTGCCTTCAATTATTTTGTTTTGGAATGAGGCAAGGTTAGAAACAAATAAACACATAAATAAATTTATCTTTGGGCACATTCATCAATTTTGGATGCACTTTTCCTCATCACTCTGCCTGTTTATACTGTGCTGTCACCATGTCTTCCCACAGGAGCATAAATTTACAAACATCATGCAAATGCATTATTTGTAATAAAACTGACTAATGAGCATTAAAAGCCAATTATTTCTATACATCTGCTGGCTATGGCTGGCAATAATCGTGCATCATGCAGATTTGTGGCTGTGTGTTTGCCTTAGTAAGATTTTAATCACTCATTAATTTATGGATTGCACTATGCATCATGAGCTCCAGTATTCCCCAAACTGCCTCAGACTTATGCATCAAATTGCTGGAGAACTTGGAGCTGTGACAACATAGGCTTCCTTTCTAAATTGTGTCTTCATGCCGGTGTCTACTGAAGAATCCTACCTAGATGGGATCAGACAGAACCCATAAAACACATTGAGTGCAACTCATCTTCCATTCCATCGATGAATCCCTTGGTCATTTTTTTTACAATAACATGCTATGCATTTTTATGTTACCCTTTCATAACTTCTTGGTAGTCTTGCCTGTGGAGGTAGGGTATCTAGTGGAAGGCGCATGCTTTCACAGTTAGGTAGAAGTGGGCTTAAGTCGTGTTTTCAATCCTTACTTGTTGCAAAACTTAAGACAAGTCACTGAGTATTTCTGAATCCAAACCATGCAATATTGTTCGAAGTGAGGACTTCGATGCATGGCATAGCAGTCTTTGAAGAAACTGGTCCTAGCTATATCAAGAATGAGCTTCTTGGGGAAAGGATCAGTGAGTGACTCCTACTGCGACCTCTGAATTAGAAAGCACAGAAGCTGGAAGAGGCTGTGACCCTCCTCTGCCCAAGTGACACCAGGCTCATTGCCTTCCCTTGTACCCCACTTCTCACCTCCACTCAGCGCACCCGGATCTCAGCCAGTCCAGTGTGGAAAGGGTGTGACACGGTGGGATACCATCAGCAGGAAATCCCTAAGGGAAAGCAGAGGGTGAGTAGCACTGTGCTAGATGAGCAGTGTATTTTTACGTGGCCTACACTTACAAAAAAAAAAATGGATTCCTCCAAATACCCATGAGGTAGGATAGTCGGACAAAACATTTCTAATAGAGGATCCTACTGAGGAAATCAGGAAACACATCTCACCTTGCAGCAAAGCAACACAAGATGGAAGTCTACCAGAGACTAGACATGTGGCTGGGACCAAGCTTACAGCAGTTTAAGATGTGAGGGGGGTATCAAGGCAGCGCCCAGGTGGACAATAAAAAAGATCAAAGTGGATACACACCTCCTGTCTGTTGGCAGACACGTATAGATCTCACTTCATACAGGAAGAACTAAAAGACAGCAACAAAAAATAACAATATGGGCTCTATGAAGAGATCCTCAAATATAAAAAGGTAAGACACAGTTATAAGATTCAGAGCAAAAATGCATTTATGAAAATAATTCAATACATATGGCAGAAGAAAATTAGAATGCATCTGCTTTGCGTTCTCAGCATATAAGAAAATACGAGTGCTATGCAATGGGATAGAGCTTGCTTGGGTCCATTGGCAGATTAGGTTTTCAAGGAGCTGGCAGAATTAGGGGGGGGGGGAAATGCAATTAATCCAAAATGCAATGCCAAAAATTTAAAATATATATTGGAGGCAGTGAAAAGCTGAATCAGGGCTAGTGGAATCAATGATGTCATCCACGGGTCAACAAATAATAGTCCAAAGGCCAAAGCTGGTCCACCCCTGTGTTGGTATTGCCTTTGAGCTAGGAATGAGCTTTACATTTTTAAGTTTTTAAGAAAAAAATCCAAGAAGAATAAAATTTGGTGACATATGAAACAATTGAAGTTCTAATTTCAATGTCATGCATAAAGTTTTATTGGCCCACAGGCATCGTCCCCCGACCATTTACATCTGATCTATCACTGTTTCCTGAAACAGAGGCAAAGTATTTCGGCAGAAATCTGATAGCCCACAAGCCCAAAATTATTTACTATATGGCCCTTTACAGAGAAGATTTGCCAACTTATGCTGGAGACGGCCAGTTGACGAGAGAAACCTGTGTTTCTAGAGGAAAGAAAAAAAATCATTACAACTTTGGGAGAGAGAAGAAAAGCTATTGTAGGTAAGAAGCAAAATTTCAAGCTATGGAAAACCAGCACTTCTGAGAATCATCTCAGTGGTGGTGGTTCAGAGCAGGCATCTTCAAGTAATAGGAGAAAATTTGCCTTAACAAATGTAAATCCATCGATCAGTCAATCAACTGTGACTACAGAACAAGAGCTCACCAAGTCCCAGAAGAAAACATAAATGAAACGAGAACTGTATCCTCTTTGAGAAAAACAAATAAACAAACAAAAAACAGAAAAAAAAATCCTTTGTGCATATAAATAAGAGAAGGATGGAAAAGGTAGAAGGAAGGAAAAACAGAAACAGGTTACTTCTAAAGGAACACAATCAGACTAGCTTCAGTTTTTTACATCAGTAAACTTCAAAAGGCAAGAGATTGTCTATATAATTTGTAACTTGCCCCAAAAGTCACCTGCAAAGGCACAGAAAAGACTTCCTCAGATGTGTCCTGCATTCACCTCCTGAAGAACTTAGACCTGTATGCAAGGTGACCGAGACATTGAATCAAAGGTGAGCAATCAGCAATGCAGGTCGGGAACCAAAGACACTCGATGACCTCACATATCTATTAAATACATGAATTAGAGTCCACTACATGAATTTGTCATAATTTAATCATTTGCTATCTCCCCAATGGGTGTTTCCTGTATTTTGCTCTTTAAAATGCTTTTGAAGAATGCTTTCAATAACATTGCACATTTTTAGAGCAGTGGTTCTCAACTTTGAGTGATTTTGCCCCACAGGGGACATTTTGCATGATCTGGAGTCATTTGTGTCTGTCACAGCGTGGGTGGCTGCTGCTGGCATCGAGAAGGTAGAGGCAGAGACCCTTCTAAAAATCCTTCAGTGCAGAGGGCAGCACATCACAATGAAACATTACCAGGTCCAAATTGTCAGTAGAGCTGGGGCCGAGCAAGCCTGCTTTACATCCCTTACCCACAGTGGATTTACTTATTAGCTTAAAACTCTAGGTCACATGGTATAGTTTCATGCTTGCTAAACCACTACCACAGAAGAATACACCTACTAACTAGAGTTCAGTATTTGTTTACAGTTCTTTTTCTCTTCAGCTTGCTAAAACATCATCCCAATACTGTGTGTTTAAAGTAGCAAGGAAGCCATGAATCCTGGAAAACAGTGAGAGACAAGGAGGAAAGTCCGAGCCAGGAACAGAGGGGCAGCAGGGACCAGAACTTTTCAAGACATGAAATGACTCTGAGTGAAGTGGGAAGAACTGGAAGATTCTGAGCAGTGGGTGATGAGATCTGACACTCGTCCGTAGCATGAAAAGGACGAGGGCAGACAGACCCGTTAGAAACTGTTGCAATACTGTGATAATCCACGTGAGCGATGGTACTAGCTTGGGCCATGTTGGTGAGGGTGGAGGTGACATTTCGAATATACTTTGAAGATATATTTTGAATATATTTTGAAGGGCAAAAGTTGCACAAGTTGGCTTACAGGCCAGTAGAAAGTATTGTTTCCCGGAGTTTGGGGTTCCTTACCTGTATGTGCAGCACCCACAAGGCCTGTCATGTTGTCCCCATGAGAACTAGCGGAGAAGGGGAACCCATGCAGCCCCGAAGTTCATGCTGCTGTCTGCGTTGTAAACAAGAAAGGCCTTTGTCTCTGGCCCAGGAGCCACACTTCTTCTGCCAGCATCCACAAAGCTGTGGCAGCTCACTTGTTAGCTTGCAAAGAGTTTAAAACCTCAGACCTTTCATGGCTCTTAGCAGTTCCCCACAGAGCCATGGCGCGTCTCACCTCTGTGCCTCCACAAGAGTGATTGTTCCAGCTGAATTTCCTCAGTGCCTCAGCCTCCATTCCAAATTACCCTCAGGCATCACTTCTTCCTTGGAAACTTTCTTAACTCATCAGCTCTCCCCTAGAAAAAGTAAACCACACTTTCCTCTGTATCACCTTTTAATTTACGCCATTTACCCCGAACACCAGATTCACAGGCAAAATATCTTCCCCCAAAAATATCCTTTTGCAAACAGGCAGTTGCATTATACCTGACTCTGTCTAAAGTTTATTATGGGGGACTCCCACCATATTTTATTTTCCAAACAGAGTAGTATTTGGACAAGAGACATTAGCATGAAGCAACCTCAATAAATGTTGGCATTGGATCCCCATAGAAGTCACCTAATGGAATTGTTGACAAAGGCAGCAAAGAAATTTAATTTAGGTGTAATTATTCCCCCGGGGTATGGGGAGGCTGTGACCTCTCCAATCCATTCCTGGCATGTTGTCACAAACACGCCTTTAAAAAAAACTACTTTTAAAAGGCAATAGAGAAAGAAATTGGTGTTGTGAAGATCATGAATAGTGAATGGAAACTTGTGGCTTGGAATAAAATTGCCAGTGACAACATCTTCTAAGGATTCGAGAGGCGCTGCCTTTCCAACAGATGGGGGTGAAGATGCCACATGCCAGTGGCTCAAAGAGCAGTTCTGCTGACGAGGGGATGGGACACTGAGGGGCCATGCGGAGAGTGAATAAACGGGCCTTGTGAAAGGGGCGTGGAAAAGTGGAACACACTTTATACAGTATGTGATTGTAAATGTATAGCTAATTTGAAATTTGGTTATTTTATGAAGTATTTGGCCAACTTAGTTACTTGTATGCACACTGTGTATGATTGTGTGTGTGTGTGTGTGAGTGTGTGTGAGTGTATGAGTGTGCATGTGTATGTGCAACCAGATTTGGGACTTTCTCACTGGGAATATGGCGCTCCTGTGACATTGACAGCTACTTTATATCCGGTTGTAGATGGTGACCGTTCCTGGCACCATGTCCATGCCTGACGGTCTCTTCTGAATGAGCTGAAGTTAGGAATCATCCCCAGCATCTTATTTTGATTGTTATGACACATGGTGGAAGTAGCAATTCATGTCACCCACTAAAATCCTCACCTCACAGGTCCATGTCTTTCTCTCTAAAATAAGGTGATTTAACTCGCGCGTCTCTACTGTCCCTCCGGCTCCCTCCAGGAGCCCATCCCTGGGTGAGTGCTGGGGACTGGATGCTGTAACTGTCTACACATTCTGTGAGAAGACTGGGTCAAAGTCTCCCCTCAGAGGCCTAATCAAGAAAGCCTTGCAGGGGCTGAATGGAGTCTTTGTGACAGCCCCCCGCCCCCGTGCAATGGGGCCAGGCTCTGTGGGAAGAGGGGAAACGCATGCTTTATGGCATGTTTTGCTAATGTGAGAATCAAAGGCTTTGCAGGTGTTAATGGCGGCGAGGGTGCAGAAAGCCCAGAGTGACATAACTTGGTTCTGCTCTGTGTTGGTGTGATTGCCTTTCTTGGCTCAGCGAACTCTTCAGTTTCCTTTCACCTTTTGGTTGGAATGAACCTGGTGAGCTGAGGCAAAGTTTCCTAGGGATTAGGATGGAAACCTGATCTTCCTGCACCCCAGATCCCAGGGTCGGGAGTCAGCTGGCCGAGGAAGGGGAGGCAGGCGCTGGGGACTATTCACTCTGTGGAAGCTGCAGCGCTCTCATGTTCAAGAGACACTGCAGAAGGAAACATGCCTCATAGCATCCCCTTAATTAAGAACGAGAGCCCATCTTGCCTCTTTCATGTTAATTAATGATGTTGCCTCGCCCTTCCTGCACAGGAGTTCAATGTCTTATTCTGTCTTGTTCACTAAAATTTCCATTTAAAGAGCTCCACCTGGCAGCCTCTGATGCCTGGTGGCATGGGGACAGCCCTTCCCAATTATCACCTCCAGAATAAACCTATTCAATTCTCTGCAAAAACAAATTACGTCACCAACAATAACCTTGCAATCATATGGCATTTGCTTTTTTCTGAAGACTTCTACCTGAAACGCATTCCTCCTCGCTGCAAGCAGTGCAGGGAGGCAGGCAGGGAAGAGGTTACTGTTTGTATTGGCCTACGGGGCCATGAGGGGCCACAGAGGCAAAGCAGATTCCTCAGGGTGACAAGTGTGTCAGGCAGACTTGATCCAGGGCCTGGCCCTCAGACCCTCATCAGGAAGAGCATCTTAAGAAACACTTCATCGGGGTCACCCCAAAATGGATTTTTCTTCCATGGCCACAGGGCTGACGTGTGGCAGGGAAAATAGCAAGGTATTCTAAGTGAGTTAGTGCTGTATTCAAATACTCCGTTCTATAATTCATTAACTGTGCCACTTAACATCTCTAGAGCTCAATTCATTTATTTATAGAATTATAATAATAATGCTTTTCTCCTAGGTTTTTTGGAAGACAGGAATGCCTCAATATAACTGAAGTGTTTCTAAGAACTCCACAATATGAGTTCCTTTCTCCTTTCCAATAAGAGACACACCCCTTTCCCATCAGGAGTTTTACTTATAGGTCTCCCAAGTAGCTGGGCTACAGAGACACATGCAAAAGAAAAGGTGCAAACATCAGGCCAAACATCATCAGAGGACTTCATGGGAGGGAGGGCTGAACAATTTGGAGTTTTCAGCCCCATCACCCCACAGGTTGGATGAACCCCTCTCTTGACAAATGCCAGCTTCCCAGTAGCTGTCAGTCCCACTGTTCCATCTGACAGCCTCACTCATCTGCAAGCAGGGCCTCAGACACCAGTAAACTCAGTGCTTGTTGCTTTGAAGCTCTAAACAAAATAGTGCATGATAAGGGGAACCAAAGACTTCTTGCTATTTTTGTACATACTGATGCAAGTGGGACTTCAGACTCCCAGGCACTTCCTCTGCACTGAGGGGACCTCTGGCTCCCAGCTTTCACTCTGCTTTTCCTCCCTCTCTGAGCAGAATGTGGGCATCAGTTAGTAACGCTCCTGGACTCACATAGACATAAAGCTACAGAGTTGGAATGTCCTGGTTTATTTTGAAGTAAACTTGTCCAGCTGAGGTACAAGGGCCACACTTACTCCATAGATGAAAGTAATTTGGGTAAGCTATTCAGAATCTAATACCAGAGAGATGGAGGAGAAACAGAACAGCTTCTTCACAGCAAAGTTTATAAATTTTTCCAAATATTTGCCGGTCAGCTTAACTTCAAGCATATTTACACAGGTCCCTCTTTCATGTCCATTTTTTAAAGCTCAGGCAGAGTCCATTTTCACACATGTTTCTGATTCAGTCACACTTAGTTCATCAACGTGTTGTTTTGTCTAAGTAATTTAATATTGGAAACGTCCTCCAGTACCACGAGTCTTTTTTTAGAGAAGGAAGAGACACAGGACCAACTACATGCTGTGTGAAGCCCAGTGCAAATGTGCAGTTCTTATTCAATAACAGTTAAGAATTCGATCCTCTGCTTCATCTAGTCTGCTGCTGATTCCTTCTAGTGCATTCTTTTCAGTTATTGTATTTCTCACTTCTGACTGGTTCTGTTTTATGGCTTCTATGTCCTTTATTATGCTTGCAGTCTCTTTCTTGAAGTTCTCACTAAGTTCCTGGAGCACCCTTATAACTGTTGTTTTGAACTCTGTCTCTGGGAGGTTGCTTCTTTTTCTGGAGTTTTCTCCTGTTCTTTCATATCGGATGTATTTCTTTGTTTCCTCATTTTGGTTGCCTCTCTGTGTTTGTTCCTATGTATGAGGAAGATCTGCTATGTCTCCTCATCTTGGCTGGATGGCCTTACGTAGTCAGTGCCCTGTGGGGCCCTGGCACAGTCTCCCTGGTCACCTGCACCGGGTGCTCCAGCAGTGTCTCTTGTGTGGGTGGAGTGTGCCCTTCTGTTATAGTTGGGCCTTCATTGCTATTGGCATGTCAGTTGGTGGGACTGACCCTCAGGCTGACTGGCTGTGGGGTTGGTCATATCCACAGCTTATAGGCTGCTGTGCAGGGGGCTTACCCCACTGAGTGGGATTCACCCCAACTGGCTCTGGTGCCTGATGAGACCACTCTTTGTGTGTGCCACCTGTGAGGCTAATTGGGCGGTACTCTGCTGTGGTCTGAAGACAACCTCCAAGTATGTTGGTTCTGGGGCCTCTTGGGAGAGGCTCTGGTGCAGGCCCAGGTCACCCACTGCCTGTGACTGTTTGGGGTCTACCTGGTAGGAGCTACAAAGCTATCTGTGGTTGTTCACTGCCTGTGTTCTAACCCTGGAGGGGTGGGGAGAGTTCATGCTGTGAACCGAGGACATCTGCCACCAGTACCGGGCCTGGGGTAGTGCTTTAAAAAGCCAGGACACCCCGAGGCCTGCTAACCCCTGTCGGCTCCCTTAAAGTTCAGCCACTGATAGAGCTTCATGTGGTATGCAAGTTGAATGAGGCAGGGTCTCAGGGAGCCAGTAGAGTGGCAAGAGTTATGGTCACCAGGTTAATGTAAATTGTGGTTTGATGCCAGTGCTGAGCCTGGAGCTACTCAGCAAAAGTCTCAGAGCACACTGGGTCCTGTGGACTCTGACAGTTTATCAAGAAGGAATGAAATATGGGTGGGGCTGGGTGCTCACAGAAAAAGTGCCTCTGGCATTGGGGGAGTTGGGTGGTGTAGGATCCCAGTGAGTCAGCAGCATGGAGCAGTGAAGCTCACCAGGCCAATCAGAGTCAGATTTAGCTGGAGGGGGCGGGCTCAGCACAGGAAAGATGGCACCTGCCTCCCGGCTGCTCAGGAGAAGAACGTCACACAGGAAAAATGCCGACTGTCCTCCAGTCCTCCCCGCTGGAGCCACACACCTCTGTCTGGCAACCCTTATCAAGTGTCTCTGTCACCTCCTGAGTCACTGTCCCTTCGCTGGAGCCCAAGGTAAGTGCCTGTGAGCAAGTGAGTCTGTGCGTGGGCTGTTTAAGAGGATGGCTGGGTATTCTGCAGTCTTCTGTTGCACTTGGAAGGTCAGAATCCCGACTTTTTCACAGCAAGATGTTGTGGTGGCTCCCCTTTCTAGCACGAGTACACCAGGCTGGGGAGCCTGGTGTGGGGGGCTGGGGTCCCTCACTCCTCCAGGGGAAACCTCTGCAGCCAAGATCTCCTTCCTGATTCCCATCCAGCACATGCAGGCGTGGGACTTGTTCCGCATCTCCGCCCCTCCTACCAGGCTGGATGTGGCTTTGCCTTTATATCCTTAGTTGTAGGACTTCTGTTTGGCTAGACTTCAGATGGTTCTCCAGGTTGATTTTTCTATAATTTAGTTGTCATTTTAATGTGTTCATGGAAGGACGCAGGCACAGTGTTTATCTACTCCGCCGTCTTGGATCTTTTCAAGTTTTTAAAAACATTTTTTTAACTGTTATTATTTTTTAGTAAATAGAAATGTGCATTTTATACAAAAAAAGCATTATGAGAAATAAATGATATTTGTATTGTTTTGTATTCTTCACCAAGTCTTAGGACGATCATTTTGATTTTTATTATCTGATTACATTATATGATTTAAAAATCATATATTCTTGTGGAAAATATAGATAATATAGACAAAAGATAAGTGAAAATATACCTAATGGTAAATACTTATATCCCGTGTTTTCTATGTGTGTGGGCCTATAAAACATGAGAGAAGAGTATATAATGCATGCATTCTCATGCTCTTTACTCCCTACTCTGAAGACTTAACATTCATTCATTCATTTATTCATTCATTCATTAAATGTGGCTGAGTTTCTATTTTTCAGGCATACGTCAGGTCCTGGGAGAACAAAGCTGAGCAATGCACAGAGTAAAACCTAGCAAGGCAGGTAAATACAGACAAAGCAGTTACAAATTAATCAAATCTGCTGAGAGTATTGGAAGGGAGAATGCATGAAATGAAACTAGAGGATAAATAGGAGTTATTAAGATAAAGAGGGGGTAAGTTGGGAGGAGA
Organism: Hipposideros armiger; assembly: GCF_001890085.2. NCBI lineage: Eukaryota > Metazoa > Chordata > Mammalia > Chiroptera > Hipposideridae > Hipposideros > Hipposideros armiger. Next base: position 795,958 of record NW_017731487.1, on the reverse strand, counting down.
GCAGCCTATTCACAGGAACTGGAAAGAGCATAGCGCATGGTAGGTACAAGAAACAAAACAAGTCACTATGGCCAGAGCTAAAAGAACAAATGACATAAAGTATAATATGTGGAATTTCCCATACATTTAAACTTTATGTAGAACATCATTTGGAATGTCTGGTGCAGGACTGAACTGCAAAAATTTAAAACATGAGGGTTCAGGTGGTAGATAACCAGTCTTCCCTCTCGGCTTACAAGCTGAGAAGCTTCTTCCTGCAGAAGTTAGACCCAAGCTTCTAAGTGGCTTCATTATTATTGTCATCATCCATCTGTCCCAGAGAAATCAGAAAATGCTGCCTAAGACTATTGTGTTAAAGTACAAATTATATTTATAATATAATATTTGAATATTATTATATTTATAATATAATATTAGAATATGTATATTATATTCCTTGATTTATCTGGGTGTGTCTCTGCTTCCTCCACGTCTTTCAAATCTCCACAGGTACTTTCAAATCTCAACCTTAAGGGTTTGTCTGTATTTCTTCATGAAAACAAGTGAGTGATTTGAGCCATCACTTAACCTCTTGGAGTTCCAGTTTCCTCCTTGGTGAAGGAGGGTGAACAGAGGTTGTAAGGATTAGCATAAAAGGGGTGAGGCGGTGTGCAGTGCCTGGCGCTGGGACGTGTCCAATAAAGGGGAGTTGTTATGAGTAACCCCCAGACTGGCAGTCTGCAGCACAAGGCCTCAGGGGAGGAAACAGCAGGGCCCACTCTGTGGACGGGCATTTCCTGACAGGACTGGGTCTAACAAATGCTGGATTGATAGGCTCCTTTTTCACGGCTGTCCCCTCAGTGGTGACTGGGTCTGTGTATCAGGGTAATTGGTGTTTTCATTCTGTATAGGTACCCTAACATAATTTCCCACTTTTATAGGAAAACCCCCAATAAATGACTAATTAAACCCTGTAATATACGACTTTTTAAATCCATTTATTATTCAACAAGGAAACCTAAGAAGTTCATGCGTTGTTTATTGATCATGGCCCACTGGGATCAATTAATTTATTTATCAGTTCTTGAAGCAACTTATTTTCTCATCATCTACACTATGTCTGGACTGTGATAGGTTTTTGTTATTATTGTTGTTTTTGCTAATGAGTTGTAGGAATTCTTTACATATTTTGGATATTAACCTCTTATCATACATATGGTTTACAAACATATTCTCCCATTTTATAGTCACTCATTCACTGTGCTGTTTGCTTTGCTGTGTAGATGTTTTGAGTTTAATGTGGTCTCACTAGTCTATTTCTCTTTTGTTGCTTGTGCTGATGGTGTGATACCTAAGAATTGTTGCCTAGACCAATATTGTGAAGCTTTTCTCCTGTTTTCTTCTGGGAGTTTTACAGTTCCCGGTCTCATGTTTAAATCTTTACTCCACTTTGAGTTGATTTTTATGTGTAGTGTAAGATAAGAGTCCAATTTTAGAAAACATACAAATGGCCAACAGGTCTATGAAATGATGCTCAGTGTCACTAATCATCAGGGAAATGCAAATCAAAGCACAATGAGGTATCACTTCATTCCTGTTAGGATGGCTATTATTTAAAAAAAAATTAAGTGTTGGTAAGGGCATAGAGCCATTGTATGCTGTTGGTGGGAACACAAAAGGGTACAACCACAATGGAAAGCAGTATAGAGGTTCACCAAAAATTTTCAATAAAACCACCATATGATCCAGCAATTGCACTTCTGGGTTATCTATCCAAAACAATTGAAATCAGGGTTGCAAAGAGACAACAGCACCCCCATGTTCTCTGTGGTACTATTTACAATAGCCAAGGTGTGGAAACAACCTACTAAGTAAGCGGATAAAGGGAACGTGCTGCATGCATGCAATGGGATGTTATTATTCAACCTTAAAAAAGAAGGAAATTCTGCTAGATGCAACAACAGGGGTGAACCTAGAGGACATTATCCTAAATTAAATTAGCCAGTCGCAAAAGAACAAATACTGCATGATACCTCTAATAAGAAGTATCTGGCATAGTCAACCATAGAGGCAGAGAGTAGGATGGTGGTAGCCAGCTGCTGGGGGGAGGGGCAAATGGAGAGTTGCTGTTCAATGAGTATAAAGTTTCAGTTATGCAAGATGAGCACAAGTGGAGATCCGCTGCACAATAACGTGCTCACAGTTACCTACGCCATTTTATGCACTTCAAAATGTAAGAAGGCAGATCTCATGGTAAGGGTTTTTACCACAATAAAAATAAATGATCATTCATTCCTGCTAAGAGGTCTGTGGGTCCTCCCATCATCACTAAATTGAGGTTTCCCCTCAGTGGTTCTCCCCTTGGCCTGCTCATAAGAATGATTTGGAGAAGCTTTAACGAAGACCGAGGCCGGGGTTTCACTCCCAAAGTCTCTAGGTCATGGTCTAGAATGTGTCCCAGGCGTTGGTAATTTTGTCGGTGTTGTGGTTTAATCTCTATAGACGAATCCAATAGGCAGGCAAGTTTGAAAATCACTGACTTAGAAAATCCTCTCCTTTCATGGAACTCATTTGCCCAGGAACAATTTAAAAGATGAGTCACATGGTGTCACCTTTCTCTTTTGCCTCTCTCAATTCCAATGCCCTTTCTGACTTACCATTCAGTGTCACCATCTGTCAGCCGCTGCTAGAGGTGAATACTAATTCAATCCAGGACACTGTCTCCTTGGATTTCTCAACTCAGAGCATTTCCATTTAGAAAATGGACAGCAATGCCTTAACAACAACAATAGCAAAAATTTCAGGGGCGCTGAGGAGTGTGCTGAAGGCTTCTGAAAGCACCTGCTTAGGCGGCTCTGCCCTGTTATAGGTGGAAGTCAATCCTTCCTAGGGTGTCACTATTCCTTAGAAAACGGCTGTCCGATTCTAAGCTGAATCCCATTCCCAAGCCTTTGAATTACTTGATCTTTGGAGTTAAAGAAGGATTTATTTTTTCTTTAGAGGTGAGGCACCCTTACAAATCCTAGTTGGCCATGACTTTCCAAAAATTCCAAAGGGACTCTGGCAGATAGCCAGTTGGTCTAGGACTTCCAACACAGTTTGTAGTTCCCTGTATGCAGTGACATAGATGGGGGTCCCCCTTCTCTGCGTCCCGCTTCCTAGCTCAGCTGTACAGCAGAGCTGGGGATGATGTCCTCTCTCCCATTTCCCATGTGTCTAAGTTAAGGAAGACTTCTGGGCCACTGTCCTGTGCAAAGCAGGTAATTTCATCTGTTTGCTGATTTTTGATTCTCCTTTTAGTCATGTACCAGACAATACCCCCTCATTTCACTCACCACTGCACCCGTCAGAAACAGGGGCCAAAGGAAATGAAAATTTAGTCTTGTGCAACAAATCAACACAGCACAAGTTTCTACTGTTCGTGGTGTGGTGTGGCGCCTCCATCTGGCCTCCTCCTCTCCCCAGGGCAGCGTGCTTGGTTGGACTTGTGCAGCAGAGTGACAGCCGAAGAACAGCCACTGCGTCCTGTAAGGGCAGAAGTATCGGGCTGACTCCGGCCTGGGCCCAAGGTGTAAGCTAGCCATGCACTTGGCTGTGGTTAACAGACCTGGGTTTATGGCTCCCCAAGAGTGGGTGAAAGTGTCTTTCGAGCTGTTTTTCTTTGATTTCCTGCCTCTTCTTTCTTCTGGAAAAAAATGAAACAAAATTTGTTCAGAATCCAAAGGCAACAGTTCCTGTGGCTGGCAGGAGGCAGGACTCCTCCCCTGGTTGTCCTGTTGCTCATTACATGCCTTGATTTTATTTATTTTTTATTATTTTTTTAACTGTACTGAGCCCTGCCAATGCTAGAGCTCTGCCTGCTTACGACCTCAGGAAGGCCGCAGACTCTCCCCCTCCCCAGGCTCTGACTTGGTCGCTTCTCTGTGACTGGCTCCCTGACTGTGAATGGAAAGGCAGGAGGCTAACTATTAGTAAGTGCCAACTCATGCCAGTGCCTTCAGATGGGACAACTGCGCTCATCCAACTTGTGATAGAAACATTGTCATTTCTATTATCATATCATCATACCCATTTTACAGATGGAAAAACACAAGTTCTACCTTTAACCGCTGGCTGAAACTGCCTCAGGCCAGGGCTTGTCTGTAATAGAATCGATTCTGTGCCCCTAGACAGCCCTGCCCTCAAGGGGAAGAGCTTTGACACCAGGGTGGACCCAGCCTACACCCGGCATCCACGCCAACCCAGAAATGAAGTCGTGCAAGTGCATTTGCAAATTTCAAAGATCTCTCTGCTTTCCTCTGCAGATAATCCTCTATCGGACAGCTGAGAAAGCAGGCAAAACAATTCTGTCCATGGTAGACAGCATCCTGAAGCATTTGGACAACGACCTTTCTCTAACGTCACAGACTCTTCCAAAGCCCATTTGCCCCTTAAGGACAAGTGCCAGTGCTTCCCTACCTGGAGGCTTCCCTGACTCCCTGGTTATGGGCTGGGTCCTCTTCCCCAAATTGTTGGGCCCGAACCCAGAATGTGAGTGCATTTGGAGACAGGGCTTTTAGAGAGATGATTTAGGTAAAATAAGATTACATGGGTGGGCCCTAATCTAACATGACTGGTGTCCCTCTAAGAAGTGGTTACGATGCACATGCACATAGAGAGGAAAGACCGTGTGAAGACAAGGAGGAGAAACCAACCCTACCAACACCTTGATCTTGGATTTCTAGCCTCTAGAACTGTGAAAAAAAATAAATTTCTATAGTTTTAAGTCTCCAGTCTGTGGTATTGTTACAGCAGCCCAAGCAGACTGGTACACCCCATAGCCAAACCCTCACCCCAACTTTCCCTCCACCAAATGCTCACAGTATTCCACCTACAAATGATTACGTCTTTTCCTTCAAGGAAGGGAGACTCTGATGGATGTGTACAGTACAGACAAAAGGAGGGGGTGTGGGGGCATTGCCTTTGAAAGGCCAGGAGTTATTTTTTTATACTTATCCCCACATATGTAAGATTGCAGAAGTCTCACGTCAACCGGTCTTTGTTAAAAGACCTGGTTGCTCAACCTGGAAACTGAGTGGCATGGGGTGGTTGGATTGGGCAGGCAGTCAGAGGTGAGGCCCAAAGGTTCTAGCCGGTGTCCAACCGGGTACTGTGTACTTCCTGAGCAGAGAAGCCCAGAAGAGCTGTGCTTTACTGTTAGGACTGGAGATAATTCTGATGGCTGCGCTTTTGATCCCGTCTTCTCTCTCTTTCTCTCTCTCTCTCTCTCTCTCTCTCTCTCTCTCTCTCTCTCTCTCTCTTTCTTTCCCCCACCTTACCCCATTAAATCTTTAATNACTTCCTGAGCAGAGAAGCCCAGAAGAGCTGTGCTTTACTGTTAGGACTGGAGATAATTCTGATGGCTGCGCTTTTGATCCCGTCTTCTCTCTCTCTCTCTCTCTCTCTCTCTCTCTCTCTCTCTCTCTCTCTCTCTCTTTCTCTCTCTTTCCCCCACCTTACCCCATTAAATCTTTAATCCAATTATCAAAACTGAACTGATTTGCGCCAGGCTCAATCTTATAGAACACAGACGAAAATGACTACTTATGATAAAAATCTAAGCTGGAAACAGCTCAGTGACAGAGCAAAACAAATGCTTCAAGGTAGAGAAATAAGTTCCAGGAACACAAATAGCTCCGAGGGAAATACACATTAGTGGAGATTACCATCACATTTTGTAACTAGTATGTCAGAGAACATCTAATTCAGTTCCTTTAGTTTATAGATGGAGAGGCTGAGACCAAGAGAGTGAGAGAGATGGCATATCCCCGGCAGAAATAAGGCCTCCTGCCTCCCAGGCTAGAGTTTTCCAAAATATCATCTGACTGGGAGATGCCCAGATAAAAATAAAAATAAAATATGAGCATGACTTGTTTTATTTAATCCCGGGAACCTTGGCCTGTAGCACCTATAGCATTTAACACCAAGAAGGGCAGTGTTGGTAGGCTGTCAGAAGGTAGAGGGCAGAGCCTGTTCAATGGTAGAAGAGAGGGCCGCTGGTGACAGTTGAACATGGCAGAAGAAAATGGCAAAGGGACCAGGATGAGAGGCCGAGTTAGGAACTGTTTCAAGGTCAAGGACAAGTAAAAATGGACGAAGACTGTTCAAGCATGGGAGTGAGTGATAGGATCAGATTTTCCTTGTTAAATGATGGTTTCCAACCCTGGCTATATAATAGAATGACCCAAAAAGGTTTTAAAAATACTGGTGCCCAGATTCTGTCCCTAATTCCCAATAATTCTAATCGATCAGAATTGGGGCTCAGAAATTGTCATGATTTTAGAACTTCCCTGGTGAGTGGACATGCTGTAGTAATCAAGTAAGAAGTGACGAGGGAGAAGAACTGAGGTGGTGCAGTGATAATGTGCAGTGGAGATGTCTGCAGGGGACAGATGTTCAAGGATGACCCAAAGGAACTCAGTAATTAATTGGATAAGGGATGAGAGAAGGGGAAGTGTCTGGCTTTGGTGGCTTGACAGATGATGGGACAACTCATTGAGCTAGAGAGAGAACACAGGATTCAAGGCTGGCTTGATGGAGGTGTTGATAAATTCACTTTTAAACCTGTTGAGGGTGAGATACCCGTGAAAAATCCAGGTCTATGAAGAAGACTGGAGGTCATCAAGGAGTTCTGTGTTGGAGATTGCTATATGTTAGCATTTATAAACTCTAGCCCTTAAACAAGGTGAGAAACCAATCTTCTAGTTAGAAAGGGAGCAACATGGTCATTGCAAGCCCTGCAAATGTGAGCACGCTCCCTGCCACTTCCAGCTTGCCCTCTGTCGGATGACAACTCTAAGATGCACTGTGTCCCACTCCAGACATCCTGCCTCCCCAGGAGTTACCTGTGATATGGGACATGTCAGGTTGCTAGGAATATGCCATTTCTCATCAGTAAGGGTCTGTCCTTATCCTGGAGACCTGAGAGTGTGGGGAGAGAGAAGGGGACAGCAGGGGTGTGAAATAGCAGGGAGTAGGCAGTGGGAAGACGGTATAGAGAATCTCTGTGAAAGCATCCCATTGTATGTAGGTGGCTCTGAAAGGAGAAAGACATAGATACCAGTAACAGAAATGTCGGGAACCGGAAAACGATACAAGCTGAGCCTCAGGTATTGGTCTCACCGAATAGTTAAGCAAACAACTGTCTTACATCATGCCCTAGATATCACCATACATGGCTGAGGCCAGACCACCAACAATGAGCCTCCCCAAGGCTCTGGTCACCCTCCTGTGTGCTGTACAGAAGAAGCTGTCCCACTTGGCTTGGGGGGGGGTGCCTCTGGACAAGAATGGGGAGCTGCCTCAGGCACCATCTTCTGAGTCCCTGGGGTAGAAGGGGTGACCGCTTATTAGGAAAGGTGCATGCACTGGCGATTCAATTTCTCTGCATATGGCTGCAAGAGACAAATGACCCTGATGGAGTCTGACCTCCACAATCCCAAGTGGAAGTTCACCAAAAGGTTCCCAAAGAATGAGGACTTCTCCAAGCTTGCGCTTTCCTCTAAAAGCTGCTCCAGTCCTAAGGTTCAGACCTGACAATATATGGGCGCCATGCACGCTAGGTATCTGACATGCATTTTCTTATATAATCCCCATAAAACCTCTTCCAAGGTTTTGCTATTCTACTTTGACTAAGGTGATATAACCAGTGAATGATGAATAGAGATGGGACATGGCTCTGTCTAGATCAGTCCTGCTCACCATTGATTATCATCTGTTGCTTTCCACTTCTATTAATATACGGGCACATCTGTGGCCTGTGGCACTTCCAGGATAGAAGGGCAGGCTGCCCTGCTTCAAGCATTACCTTGAATTTATTAAGGGCTATTTGGTGGTTTGTCAAGGAACATGAAAAGTAATATGCAGTTGCCAGAAACCCCAAATTGGAGTTTGAGCTTCGCTGTTCACAAACCTTATAATTACAAAGTATGCACTGCACCCTTTGAAAAGAGCAGTTTTCCCTTCTATGTAGTAGGGACAATAATACCTAACTCATGTACTTTTTAGAGTAAACATCAAAATTATTCCCAATATGTTTGCTAGTTTGGTCTCACTGTCTTTAACATTAACTAGGGAACGAAGAAATGACTGGAATATTGAACTCTAGCCAAAAAATATGCATTCCCTTTGTGTCAGTCTTGATGAGATGCTCTCTGAGTCATTGTATAATATTTGGGTGTCTTTCTGCTTTACCAATCTAATTCAATGGTAATTCACTCCATTGCGGTGATGTAACAGCACCATCAACTACTATAATGGGAAATAAGATTACCCATTTCAAACTGAGCCTTGATGACAATTTGGCAAGCGTTTTGAAGTCTCCCTGAGCTGAGATAAGCAAAGAATGCCAAACAATGAACCCAATAGCATGTATTGGTGAGACCCATGGGCTTTTTGGCAAAGCATAAAAAAAAGCACCTGATAATTCCAATTTAGACTACGATTTGTTTCTTGTGCTTAGGCCCTATGAATATGGTGAGAGCCCAGCCATTCAATGGCCTCCCATACTAACCTACTGTAGGTTTCCTCCCATGGGCCCAGCAGCTTAATTTATATCATTTTCCTTAAACCTCCATATTATCTAAATCTAGTCTAGATATTTTGTAATAACAACTACATTTAGAGATATAGGGAGCCCTGTTTGACCTTAAATGGTGCATGATTTTTAAAACCAGATTTTTCTGAATCTGGGTCATGGAAGGCAGAGTGAGGCTGCTCTGGACCCGAGGTCAGGTTCCCCCATGGACTCAGCATGGGCGCTCTTCAAGTGCAATAGGCTGTCTGCTCCAGAGAACAATGCCCCCGTTGTGGAGATCACAGCACTCCAGAGCCTGGGCTTTCTACACAAGTCCAAGTGTGCCCTGGTGAGTGAGGAGGCTAAAGCATTTGTGGAAATGAGACTGTTTGCTCCAGTGTTTTCTGTAGTTCCTCTCCCTTCCTGTCTGAAGGAGTCTAATTAGATGCAGCTGGGTCATCCCAGCTCTCTGAACTTGAATTTGCTTGAGAAAGAGGCGTGGGGAAAGCAGTCCCCACTGCCTTCCGAGCCCACAGGCCACAGAAGACCCCTGAGATAGACTCAGAATCTCACTAAAGTCACTGTGCATGTTTCGCAACTGCCAAGACCCAGCTACACAAAGCAGAAGTGACTCTTTAAGAATGACTGCAGATTAATTTTACCTCTAGCTTAGAACCCTGGGGATAAAAATGAATAAGAAGAATAAACAGAAATAATTTGTAGCATTACTTACATCCTGAAATATTTTTCTTCATAGTTGATTGACTAACATTAACTTTGTCCTAAAAACAAGATGTTTTTAGACTAGAGTACAAAAAAAAAATAGGTAGTATGGTGAGAAGAGCATGATTTGGGTTCCAAATCCAGCCCTGTGAATTTCCAGTTGCATGACTGTGGGCAAGTCACTTAAAACTTGCCTGAATTTCTGTTTCCTCAGATTACAAATAAGCATATGGAAAAAATGCTTATTAAAGGTGTGATCAGATAGTAAATAAATTAAACTTTTTTATCTCTTTACTTTTTTTTTCTTTTCTTTCCTTTGTTTTGTTTTGTTTTTGATAGACCAGAGGCATAAATGTACATAAATGCATTTCCTTTCAAGAGGTTCCTCCAAGAGGGAGGAAAACTTATTTCTATGGTATAGTAACCTTCAGAACACTTTTGACTTTTCAGTTGGGAATTGTTAGAGTGCTTGCTTATGGAAGATGAATTTGCATGACCTGATTTTATAGGGATTTTTACACCCCTTTGTATTTACTTATTTTTATCCCCATTGATAAGTCACTGCATTTGTTCACTTGCCTTGTCTTTGAGTGATTTTTGACTTTTTACAAAAATCAGATCCATTCTTAAAGATCAAAGATTTGACATGAGTGAAGAAATTGCAGTCTCTCTCCCCACAGCTTAAGTCAGTCCCTTCCGTATTGAGCAATAACCCTGCAAAGGTTCTGCCTTCCCCACTGGGCTGCTCTGCAGGAGAGAGAGCTTACATTAATTGGATGGCTAATGAATACCATGCCCTATGTTAGGTGTATCTCATGCATACCTGATTGTAACTTCAAAAGAATATCGTAAGACAGGTAATGCTATCTCTAAGATAAAGATGAGAACACTGAAGCTTGGATATTTTAACTTCTTCTCACCTACCTGGTAAATAGGGGAGCTAGAATTAGACCACATCTCTGTGGCCAAATCTCTCTGAGTCCACAGTCTGTGTTCTTCTTCCAAAACACCCTTTCTTCATCATCCATATGGCTATGGACGCCAAATAACCAGCTTCATCATGTTATAGTTGTACCTCCTTCCCCTTATTTGTTCATTTGGCCCTATTTGTTGAGCACCTGAAGGGAGCCTGTGAGAGAGAGAGGTCTACACAAGACATTAACTTCTCTGACTCCGTATCTCCAAGGGGTTCCATTTCCTTAGTGCGTCAAACAAAGTACCACAATAGCATCACATGTTTCATGAGTGTGGACACTGAATATGATACACAATTAATTCCTTACATGCCACAAGTCAATAATGATTTGTTCTGAAAGCAACCATAATGATACTAGTCTAGTTCTAGAATAGAACTAGACCTCCTTTTAAACTGTTACCCCAGATACATGCATATGCATGTAATTCTGAAAAGTTATGTCAAAAACAAATATATATTGAATTATATTTGTCCTTTGTCTTTCATTATAATATTGGGGATTTAATTCTGTGGATCAAAATTATTATAATTTATCTCCCAGTTGGAGCCAAGATGGAATAACAGGGCTTGATTTACTGTTCTACTTGAAAATATAAAAGCCAAACTAACAAAATACATGAGACAATGGCTTTCAAGGCACTGAGCATCAGGCAACAAAACACAGTGCTCAGTGGGAGACAGAAAACAAATGAGGTCAGCCCTACAATTGTTCCAACTACTACCTTGAGATAGTGTGTAGCCTATTCTTCAGGAGGAGGTAACCTAGGCAGAACCTGGTGGATTTCTTGGGTAAAGAAACACAGCTGAGTTTTCAGGGAAACCAAGGAAGCCAGAGTTTGTAGGACAGTGTGCTGAAGAGGAGAAAGCTATGCAAAGAGAGAATCCTGGAGAAATGCAAAGGAGCCCCTTAAGTTTCCACCAGGATATGATCCAGGCAGGCACATGAGCAAACTACCTAAGGCTGAAGGAAGAACCAGCCAAAGAATTAAAGGGACTAAGGCTCAAAATTGACAATGATTAGAAATAGTACCTCTTTCCACTGACCAGATTGGAACAATTTGTTATTCTCTGGGCATTGGGTAGAGTACTCAGAAAAGTCTTGCCTCAGTAATGGAGAGTAAATCCTAAACTGCTCTGGATAAGTCTAACAAATGATAAAAGCCTTTTCCCAAATAACTTAACAGCATCCCAGAATAAAGTTAAAGAATATTTATAAGTTAAAAAAAATAATCCAACACCAAATAAGGTAGAATTTACAATGTCTGACATCCAATCAAAGATTCTGACCTAGAACTGACACATCGATTAGAATTAGCAAACAAAGACATTAAAATAGTCACTACAAACACATATCATATATTCATAAAGTTAAGCAGAGACATGGCAGATTTTTTTTGTTAAAGAGCCAACTTGAACTTCTAGAGAGAAAATTACGTGTGAGAGGGAAAATACACTGGATAAAATTAATGTCAGACTAGACATTTCAGAAGAAAAGATAGTGAACCTAAAGGTATAGCAATAAAAACAATTAAAATGAACCACAATAGAAAAATAATTTTTAAAATAATAAATAAAATAATTAAATAGTAATTTAAAAATAATAGAACATTAGGGAGCTGTAGGACACTTGAAGCAATCCAATATATAATCTGTAGTCCTTGAAGTAGTGAAGAAAGCAAAGCCAACAGAAAAAAACATTTTAAAAAAATGGCCAATTTTTTTTTAATTTGATGAAACTATAAACCTACAGATCTCAGAAATAAAAAGAAAACTACACCCAGGCATATTATAATCAAATTTCTCAAAATCATTAATAAAGAGAAACCCTTCCAAACAGCCAGAAAAAAAAATAGACACATTTTATACACAGGAAAAAAGATAAGAGTGATAGAGTTTTCTAATTAGAAACAACAGAAGCAAGAAGGAAGTAGGAATATCTTTAAAGTACTGATAGGAAAAAAACCAAAAACATCAACCTCAAATTCTATACCTAGCGAAAATATGTTTCAAGAAACCAAAAGAGAAATACAAATATTTTTAGTTTTTTTAAACAAAAAGCTAAAATCCTCATCACCAGCAGACATGTACTCTAAAAAAGTTAAAGGAAGTCTTTCAGTTTTTCAGAAAAATAGTGTCAAATGGAAGAATGAGTCTAGGCAAAGAAATAAAGAGCACTAGAAATGCTTAGTATATGGGAAATATAGGTTATTTTAATTATGTAAACTACTTCAAACAATAACTGTAAATAAAAACAACATGTATAAGAAAATATATGACAACAAAAGCATAAAGTCTGAAATGGAAACATCATGTTTCTTATCCCACATGTGAAGTGGCATAAGATCACTTGTATGTATGTTGTGATGGTTTAAAGATGGACCTCGTAAGTCCAAAGCAACCACTAAAATAATAAAATGAAGATTTATATCTAATGACCAAAGAGAGGAGATAAAATTGAACTATGTGCAATGCAGAATTAATCCAAAGTGAAGGCAGAAGAAGAAAAAAATTGTGACAAAGAACAGTAGGAACTATTTTTTAAATAGCAAGATAATAGACTTAAACCTGACTATATAAATAAGGGCCTTAAACTACAACAGTTTCGAAACTCCAATTAAAAGCAGAAGTTGTCACAGTGTACAAAAATGAAATATCCAACTACATGCTGCCTGCAGAAACACACTTTAAATAAAAAGATGCAAATAGCTTAAATGTAAAAGGATAGGAGAAGATAAACCCTGCTAATGCTACTAAAAATAAATCTACATTGGCTATGTTAATATCTGACAAAATGTATTTAAAAGGAAGACTATTATTAAGAATAAAGAAAATGCCTTCATAATGATAATGATAAAACATATGAAAGTCTTGTATGCTGAAAACTGTATAGCATTGCATAGAGAAATTAAAGAAGACATATATAAGTAGAGAGATCAATACTGTTTAGAAGTAAATTATTCCCAAATTAAATTATAGATTCAGTTCAATCCAAGTCAAAACTCCAACAGGCATTATATTAATAATCAACACATTGATATGAAAATTCATGTGAAATCATGCAGGACCTATAACAGCCAAAATAAATTTGAAATCAAAAAACAAAGTTGGAAGACTATCACTCCCTGGCATTAAGACTTATTATAAAGTTACAGTTGTGAGGAGAATGTGGTTTACTGCAAGAATAAAGAGATCAATAGAGCAGAGTGGAGACCAGAAATTGGCCTACGCATATTTGGATAATGGATTTTCAACAAAGATGCAAAAGCAATTCAGTAGAAAAAGGGTAGTCTTTTCAATAAATAATGCTGCAACAATTTGATATCCATGCACAAAAATAAAATAAACCTAGATCCATCTCTTACACCATGTACAAAAATAACTCAAAGTAGATTATCAACTTAAATGTAAAATCTAAAGCTATAAAGCTTCTAGAAGGAAATCTTTGTGAGCTTGGGTTAAGCAAAGATATGACACACACAAAATATAAACAGGATCCATAAAATAAAAAATGGATAAATTGGACTTTATCAAAATGAAAAACTTCTGCTTTTAAAAGATACTGTAAATAAAAATGAAAAGAAAAGCCCTAAGAATAGGAAAGGACATATTTACAAAGCATGTATCTGACAAAGGACTGTATCCAGAATACATAAACCTTTGAAACTCAATAACAAGAAAACAAACAATCCAAAACAACAAGAAGAGCAAAAAATTAGCAAAATATTTGAACAGGCACTCCACTAGAGAAATTACAAGCACATGGAAAATCAGTGCATGAAATAAGCACTATGTCATTAATCATTAGGGAAATGCAAATTAAAACCACAGTGAGACATCACTACACTACACACTACCCCTATTAGAATTGCTAAAATAAAAAAGAACGACCACATCAAGTGTTGGTGAGCATATGGAACCCTCTGTTGTGATGTGGGATGGTATTAATAAAACCATTCAGGAGGTAGTTTGCAGGTTCTTAAAAAGTTAAACATGCACCCACCACATCACCCATACCACTCCTACTTATTACCCAAGAGAAAAGAAAGCATTGGCCATACAAAGATTTCTTCAAAGTTGTTCATAGCAGCTTTCATTGTAATAAAGTATACCTTGGAAGTAAGCCAAATGCCAATAGCAAGTAAATGAATAAACAAATTGTGGTATAGCCACACAATGGAATAAAAAGGACAAGAATATTGCTATACCGTGGATGAATCTGAAGATAACTAGGCTGAGTGAAAGAAGGTAGACTAGAGAGCACACAGTGACCATTTCCACTGAGATAAAATTCTGGGAAATGTGAACGAATGCACGGCGAGAGAAAGCTCATCAGCGGTGGGGTGTGAAGAGAAGCAGGAAAGAGAGATTACAAAGGGACACGAAGTAACTTTTGGGGTGATGGATATATATGTTCATTATCTTGATTGTGGTCATATATTCACAAATATAGACATATGCCAGAACTTATCAAATTGTATATTTCAAATATGTTTACCTTATTGTAAATCAAAATAATTTGTATGGTTTTAAAGAAGAGTTCTACTTAAAAATGCAATCAATCTTTTAAAAATCCCATTTCCAAAGGACCAAAAAAAGCAAAAAAAACAATTTTCTGATGAAATATTGATTAAATTGTCCAAAATAAGCCACAGGATGTGAATGTTAAACAGCTATGCTTGTGCTGGTTGGCATGACGGGTAGACCGCCTGCGGGGAAAACAATGACCGCTGAGCTGAGCAGAACTCAGGGAAGCAAAAAGTTCCTTGCAACCTCCCAGTGTCCCTCAGGACTATTTTACAGGAGAGGAAAGGCAGCTTTTCCCAGGGCCTCAGTGTGGATTTCTCATCACTTGAAAGACAGAGCTGGCTTCAGAAACACACAGGTGGAAGTGGCCTGAGGCTGTGGGCAGGGAGGGAAGCTGCAGAAACAGAAAAGCCGTCATAAATCCAACCATAAAGTACAAACAGAGGACAGAAGATGGAACGGTTCTGCCTGCCTCGCCCCCCAGTTCAGTTGGTCCCCCTGGAATGTGCAGAAGAGCTTAGAGGTCTGGTAGTGGGTGGGGTGCTGAGCCCTGAAAGGCTGGGGGGCTCAGAGTCCCCAACTGACCAATCCCACACTCCTGGCAGAAATCAAACCAGACCCTGGTTCTTGCTTCTTTCCTTGTGTCTCTACACGTTCACCCAAAGGGTGAGAGAGCGCAGACATGGCGCGGCCCCCAAAGCTGGCCCTGGAAAGCCTGGGTCCTATTCTTGTCTTTCATTATGTCTAGACTCTTGCTGATTGCCCTGTTTTTCTCTTCCTTTCCCTCTTCTCCCTCTCTCAGTTCTTACATTTCCTCCTTCCTGAGCAAAACAGAAAATACAGAAATTAAGTATGTGAAGATCACTTTTTCAGCAGATATTTGCTCAGTAGCTCTGTGTCCCGGAAATGGTGATGGGTACCACAGTGAGCAAATGAAGAATGAACAAAGCCTTTGAAAAACTCACTGTGAAACCGAAGGGATAAATATGAAATGCACCGCAAAATGATCTTTTGATGTCATCAAGGGTAAAGAGGAGTGACCTAAAAGTTAGTGTCTTCAGCAAGCAGTGTGGTTAAAGGAAATAATAGATTTGACGTCCGCACAGCCTTGCCGGATGCTATTCACAAGGCAGCAGGCATACAATATATACTAGATAGCCGCTCACGCTGCATGTCTTCCATCACCCTTGTTCTCAAGGAGGATGACGGGACAATAGGAGACCTACAAAGGACAGTATGCTGGTTAGCAGCCTTATTTCTGGGGGCGTGCCCACTTCCAATGACCCATCTCGTGGTTGGTCCCAAGCACCCAGCATGCCCCACTGTAATGCAGAATTGCTCACGTTAGAATTAGCAGTTCCAAACTCCCCTTTTACAGGAGAGAAACCTTCTTAAGAGTCCTAACAAACAGGTTCCAGATTGAGTCATGAAGTGAACTGTAGCCTCTTATGACTGAGCTTCTTCTAGGACCGTGGGACAGATAAAAAAGCAGGGGTCATGGAATCAGTCAGCCGGGACAGCACTCCAGCTCTGCCCTGTCCTGGCTCAAAATCCTTAGCAGGATGGTTGCCTTCTCTGCGTTTCCTCTTCAAACGGGAATAATAATATTCAGTGCAAAGGATTGGGGGTAATGTGTGTGAAGGGCTTGGCATTGTGCCTGGTACGTATTAAGCACTCAACTAAGTGAGGTCCAGGATAATAAATCCACTGTGTGAGGCTTATTCTGTGTCCCTCTGGTGACATATAATAAAGGCATATTTCATGTGGAGGTAGGGTTATGAAGTTAATATAGGTGGACAGTGAAATATAGTCCAACTTCCCTTGAAAATCAGCTAGAAAGGTGCCATGGGCAGAGGCCAACCCACTCTCTAGTAACTCCAGCACAGCCAGGGTTGTGTGTGGTTTTTTTTCCAATCCAGCAATGTAACTGAACACTATTTTATTTAGTTGACCACCAGAGGAACCAATTGGTTGATGTTTTTGGACAATATTCTGCTGTTTTTAAAGAGGCATGCAATTAAGGCAGTTGGAAGAAGGCACCTGTTCCCTCATCTGCCAAAAGATAATGATAACAATGCCGCCTTAAGTGTCCTGCCCTCTTTACAACTTTATTATGGAGGTAAAGTAAGAAAAGGCAAGGGGGATAAAAACGTTTTAGGCTGCAAGATACTAATAAACAAAAAACAATAAACGGATCTGTCTTTGTAAGGTTGACACCCCCAGAAATTCCTGATTGCGATAAAGGAGAATGAAATGAAGAAGATTTAAAATGTAATGAGTGATGTCAGCAGCCCGTAATCCAGCGGTTCTCAACCTTCCCAATGCCGCGACCCCTTAATACAGTTCCTCATGTTGTGGTGACCCCCAACCATAAAATGATTTTCATTGCTACTCTATAACTGTAATTTTGCTACTGTTATGAATTGTAATGTAAATATCTTTTTGTTTTCCGATGGTCTTAGGCGACCCCTGTGAAAGGGTCGTTCCGACCCCCAAAGGGGTCGCGACCCACAGGTTGAGAACCGCTGCCCTAATCGTAGCCCCCATTTGGTTTTGTAAATAAAAGGCCAAGAGAATTTAGAAATGCCCAAACTAACCACAGATATGTGGGTGTGACATTGCTTAAGGAAAGTGAAACTGAAATATTTGTATTGACCCCTTCTGTGTCGACAGAGCTGAAAGCTATCTGCCTGGAGGCTGACCCCAAAGAGAATCCAAGAACAAGGTCAAGTTAGTGTAACACAAAACATCTCTAGCTGACGAGACACTTAAAGAAGCTGCCCTTATCTCTTGAGGCTACTGTTTTCCATCAGGTCTGATGTGCAGTTTTTTGTTTTTAACACTTAACAGCTCTAAAATTTAAGTGCATCTTAAGTGAGAGAGTCTTAAAATGACTGTCAGCAAAGCAGTGTTAATGCTGCAGTTGTCACTGTGTGTTCATGAACTTGGATTCGGCTGCTCTTACTGTTTTCACTCTGTGTTGAAAACACATAAAACAGCTTTTTCAATATGTTTCAACTAAAAATTCGAAATGATAAAGAAGCGTATCAGGTAATGGCAGCATATTCTCTCCTCCTCTTCCTTCTCAGTGATTTGGAAAATGATGGCGTTTCTTACACTTGCTGGTGTCTTGGGTTGAGAGAAGATGCAGTAACTCTGCAGAAGACATGTAGCTGAATTGTGCTAAGTCTTACGATTCTTCAGTTTCCTCCTCGACCTGGTGCTAGACACATGGGTCGGCTTCTAATTGTAATTTAGCTTCCTAAATACCTGTCACTAAAAGGGAAGGCTAGATGAGTGTTAGACATGAGTCTTCTAGGAAGGGTATTTCTCACTGTCCATCAATAATATAGTCTGGTTTATGCTTCCATGGCCTGAAGGTTTGATCTGCAGGGTTGAGGACCCCTGAGTCAGATCAGTTAAGGGTGTTTTGGCAAAATGCAACCTCTCAGCTGGAAGATCTGCAGGGAAGATGCCAGGCCACAGTGATCTCATCGCATTTCTGTCCCTTCACAAGGCTCTGCCTGGGCAGCCAGCCTGGCTCCTACCGGATGTTTCCCTCACTATCTTTGTGCTCTCTCTCTCTCTCTCTCTCTCTCTCTCTCTCTCTCTCTCTCTCTCTCTCTCGGTATTCAGTTCAGTCTTAGCACTTCCTATAGCTTTCTTTCTTGCAGGAAATCTCCCTTATGTGTCAGTCCTGCCCCTTGCCTCAGTCCTTGTCGTCTCCTTGCTCTGTTCTGTTCCGAGAGGGCTGACCCCACTCAGGCTCCATTTGCCAGGTTTTTATCAGCTGCTGCAGCCAACACAACACAATGACAAGGGCTGGGAAGGTGAGAAGAAGGGCAGGCCCCGAACTCTTGTTTCCTTCTGTCTCTGCTTCAAAGAGCGCTCTCAGTAGCGCTCCCTCCGCCTGTTCTGTGTTTCAGGCTCTCCGAGGGAAGCCTGGTGGTTTCAGCTTGTACCCGGTGGCCCACCCCGTGCTTCATGGTCACCCCACCTCTTCCCTTCGTCCTTCCAGTGGAGGGGTGGGAGCGCTTTACTGCTGTTCCCACTTTCTGTGGCCCTCTGTTCTCTGGTTGGCGTCCCAGCTTTTTATCCCCACATAACCAATTTCCTGTCTTGCCCAGCTTGTTTCCTTGGTTGGACCATGACTAACACTATGGGTCTGTACCTCAATACGAGTATGGGCTCCGCCCTACATCTTTGTACACATACATTAGAGTGGGTGCTTGATAAGTTATTGCCAATGGAATTGAAAATATGAGAAGTCAAGGTTCGTTGTAAATGGAAACATTTGTTACTAGAGTTAAAATAAGACTTGATTTAAGAAAATCACATGCTCGTGCCATTTCCAGGAGCACAGGCATCTACAAAATCATTTCCTTTGAAACAATCATTGAAGATTAACTGAGCACTTAGTAGGCACCTTAAACAGATGACTTATTAACCCTCACCATTAATTTCTATGGTGCATAGCACTGGTACCATTTTACAGATAAAGAAACAGAGGCTCGGAGATGTTGAGTAAACTGCTTCAAGTTTTTAAGCTTAACTTGTAACTTAGTCAAGATGTAATCCAGTAATACTCAAACAATAAGAATCAAGTATTTGTTAAAAAAATGAAAGTTTAAGTTCCATGCCCAAGAATCTAATTTAGCATGTCAGAAGTGTAGCCCATTTATAACATTTATGATAGAACTATTCACTTATACTATCCCCTCCTTGATTCTGATATATTCTCAATCGCACTTTGAGAAATATTACACTAGAACATAAGGAAAATGTATCTGTGATAAGTTAGTTCACAGATACGAAGTCTGACAATTAAGTTTGCAAACTTGTTGTAATGATGTTGCTAACTTTTTTGATATCAGACAGATTATTCATTATAAATTTGTAGCAATTGGACAAAGAGCTAACCAAGTTTACTATTTGGAACTGCTGAAAAGGCTGCCTGAAAAAGCTAGACAACCTGAGCTTTTCCCCAATAACTTCTTTCTCAACTCAAAGATAAAGGAAATATTGAAAGGAAGGTATTTTGATGATATTCAGGACATCAAGGGTAATACGACGACAGCTCTGATGGCCATTCCAGAAAAAGAGTCCCAAAATTGCTTTGAAGGGTGGACTAGGCACTGGCATCGGTGCATAGCTTCCTAAGGAGAGTACTTCGAAGGTGACCATAATGATATAAAGCAATGAGGTGTGTAGCACGTTTTCTAGGAAGAGTTCACGAACTTAATTGTCCAACTGTGTATATCCCCAGAGCCTATACAAGGGCCTGGTACTTCACCAATGATTATGAAATAATTGCAGAATTAATAAATGAATGAATGAGCAACTTAACCATTTCTGCCTGAACTCAAATTCTGAACATTTTCTATTACTATTCATTGGCTCTCATTTCAGACATCATGCCACAACTTGTTTATTTATTAACTTAGTCAACAAACATTTGCTTAACTCTTCTTACCATATGCCTGGCCAGTGCTGGATCCTCGGGAATATACAGCTATTAATAGGATATTTAAGAAATAGGCTCTATTCCTCAAAGAATGCCAGTTATTGCAATGGAAGGAACCAAGCTACTAAGGAAAACAGAGCTCTCTAAAAACATGATAAAGAGATGTCATTATAGGTCTCATGCAGGTAAATTAGGGCCACAAAGAAAGGAAGGATCAATTCTACTTTGAGGAAGGAGATTAGAAGAAAGATTCCACAGAAGAGGGAATGAATGCCCAGATGAACCTCGAAAGGCAGAGAGATGTCTGCACAACATGTAGGCTTGAGCAACCTTGCCTCATGAGGGTGGAGTTTAACAAGCTCCTGGAAGTAAAGTTCCCCGATGAGTTTTGGATGGGAAAGAGGAGAATTTCTCCATTATAAATGATCACTTTTCTCTCCCTGCCTCAAAACATACAAACTTGAAAGGGAAGTGGGATCCTGTGTTTAAATCAACCTTTAATGGTTAGAGTTAGGACTCAGAGGTTGGGCTCGTAACCACCACACTCATTCGGTTTTCCAAGAAACTGGGAAATAAAGGGATGGAGGAGGAAGAAGACTCTTGCTCCAACTTTTCCAGTATGTCATCCCTGGGCTCTGCCTTAATGCAAACCCAAACATTCATCAAGCAAAGGTCACGTGGATAACCCTGAACTAGGCTTGTATAATCCTCGTTGCCTCATTTTGCCCTCAACATGTTTTTGAAATTTGTATTATTTGTCTCATTTTATATGCTGGGAAACTTAAGCTCAAGGGAGATACATGGCTTGTCCAGGACCACACAGCTGGACAGCAGCCCACCTCTACCTATGATGGGAATTGAACCACTTGTATTTATGTTTTTTCCTGCTGCTGCTCCTGACGGAGTCTGGTGTACCCAGATAATGGTGAAAATACTGGTATACCACCTTTAACTACAAAGTAATTGGCATCATCTCATTATCCATATCTTACAGCAAAAATTATTGCAAATTAAATATGTCAGTGATTTGGCGAGCCGTACAGCCATGAAATGGTTGGGCCATTTAACTTAACTCACCTCTGACTTTAGCCCATAATCTCCATATTTGGAAGAAATCCACTTGTTTCTGGATTGCCCTTATTTCTCCAGAGTCATTTTTAAAGTATAACTATTTAATATGGAAAACCATTACTATTCACTCTGGAGTTTTAAAACGGAGGGGACATTTGATGGATTAGTTCAGCGGTAATTCAAAACTCCATTTTTATTCCCTTAATTAGTAAGCAGACCACTAAACCATGCCAGACTTGACTTTTGTTGAGGTACAAAAATATTTAAAATGACCACAATATTCAACTTTCAAAATACTTGCAGCAACATTTTTCTATAAGCTTTATTATTACTCTTTAGTATGATCACATTTGACATAATTACACCTTGTAAATACCTCAAACTTGTAATGACATCCTTTCAAGAATTATTACTAATTATTATACTTGACATGACAAATTAAACATGTTGTTTGACATAATTGCACTAAATAATCCAAAATGCTAATTATACTTAGAAATAGCAATTAGCATAATTAAGTAAAAAACAACTACTGTAAATTTTGCTACTGATTCAGTATAACAAACTGGAATTTTCTAGAAGATTTTATTTATTTATTTATTTATTATTATTATTTTTTAAAGATTTTTATTGGGGAATTGGGGGATAAGACAGTGCTAGGGAATTGGGGGAAGGGGAACAGACAAGTTCTGTCCTTTTGTTCTTCAGTCTAGTTGTGGAGGACGTTGCCTCGCTGGCCCAAGCTGGCACCATCATTGCACTCTTCCTGGGCAAGGCAGATCAGTCGCTGGCTTCTGGATGGCCACTCACGCTGCCTGCTGGCTACACACGGTAGCCCATGGCAACCCACTGCAGCAGGGGCGGCAGCCCACGCCGTCGCTGGCAACTCATGACAGCCCAGCTCCAAGTTGAGCTGTTGTTCAGCATCTTAGCTGTAGAGGGCAGTGTCATTGGCCCTCATATGTGGGATCCGAACCGGGGCCCTCTGGCGTCCCAAGCCAGCTCTTAACCAATGCACCACTCAGCCAGCCCAAGAAGATTTTAATAAAGATTGACTGATGTGGCTTACAAAATTATGTCTTCAATCAAGAATGATGAAACATTTCTAATGGCTTCATGAGTCCCACAAGAGACAGCAAAAGAATAAAAGGGAGGTAAGACCTTGGTGACATGCAAAGGATGGTCTTGAGAGATAGCCAGACTTGAGTGTGAATTGTGACCTGGCCACCACTAACTGGGTAACTTTAGGCTATCGATGTAGAATTTTTGAGTAATGGGTGTTGTATTTGTCTCTAGGCCTGATGCTGACATCAGGACCTTGAAGACATTTTACCACCCTATGTTCACTGAAGCACTATTTACAATGGCCAGGATATGGAAATACCCTACCTGTCCATCGGAGGAGGAATGGATAAGGAAAGCACAGCATATCTGTACAATGGAATATAATTCATGCATAAAAAAGGAGGGAATTCGGCCATTGGCAACACCATGAATTAACATTGAAAACATTAATGCAAAGTTAAATAAGCCAGTCACAGAAAGAAAGACCAGTACCACTGCATGATACCATTTATATGAGGGGTTTAAAATAGCCAAGGGCATAGAACCAAAGAATGGGATGGTGGTTGCCAGGAGTTGCGGGGAGGAGAACACGGGGAGTTACTAATCAATGAGAATGAAGTTTCAGTTCAGAAAAATGAATAAACTTTAGAGATCAACTGTACCACATTGTACCTACAGTCAGCAATGATGC
Source organism: Hipposideros armiger (assembly GCF_001890085.2). Taxonomy (NCBI): domain Eukaryota; kingdom Metazoa; phylum Chordata; class Mammalia; order Chiroptera; family Hipposideridae; genus Hipposideros; species Hipposideros armiger. The sequence goes on along the minus strand of NW_017731487.1, from coordinate 772,911 downwards.
ACTGTGCATTTAATTTGTTGAGAGGGTACATCTCCTGTTTAACTGTTTTTACTACAATAACATTTTTTTAAATGTAAGAAAAGAATAAACAGAAGATATAGAGTGTCTGACACAGTACATGACCCCTAGGAAAGGCTCAATAAATTCAGGTGCCCCGAGCCCTACTCATGAAGAGCAGGAATATGCTGGGTGTTAAGTCCTAGGTTACCTGGAGAAAAAGAAGGGAGGCATAAGGCAGTTATCAAAAAGCAAAGAAAAAATTCAACCATCTGAAAAGGAGGGGAAATGATCTCTGATGTGTAGTTTTGTGAGAATATGGTGAGGCGATATTTATAAACCTGTAGTCACCAGAGTGCCTGGCACATAGTCAGCTCTTCACAAATGATAGTTTCTTTTCCCTTTTATAAGAATAGAGTTTTAAACAGAGACTGGAAAGTTTAGCGGCTGTGCAAGGTTACTAAGCAGGATTTGAACCTGGTATAGTCTCTGCATTCGCTGTCGTGTCTGGAAGAGCGCCTGGCTGTCCCCTCAGCAGCCCCCCAGTTAAGGCCGTTCCTGGGCTTGCTGTCCTGGGTGAGTGATGGGCCTCTGTCCTGACTCCAGCTGCCACCACCCCTGCTGCATTTCAGAGACACAGCTGTCTGTGGAATGTCAGAGTAGAAGTAGATGTCACCTTTATTTGGATTTTGACAACTTTCTCCTTATTTGTAAAACACTGTGATAAAGTAACATTTTGTCTCAGAGAGACAGCTTATCAGACATCTCATCAGGCAAGAATGACTGTCAAAGGAACTCTTTTTTTTTTTTTTCCCAAAAATGAGAAGAGACAGAATCTTATTATGATGTAAATTGGCTGACAGCAGGAACTTGCTTCCTGGGGAGGCGGGGGAAGGGCCTGAGTGCAGGCCTCAGGAGGTGGAGGCAACAGACACAAGCCTTGGTTTCTGCTCCAGGTGGATTAGACAGACCAGTGACTCAAGACTAGACCACACACCCTACCCGAGGCCTTGAACTCCACAGTGCTGATGGGTTTCTACAGCCCAGGTGAGAAGGGCAACACACAGAATTGTCAGAAACAAATGTGAAGGGCCTCTTGCCACAGCTCCTCAGGAGTTCACACCCAAATGCCTTTCTGCAGGTCTCATTTTAGCTCCATTTCCTCTTAAGCTCCACCATTTATTTAGCAACCTAAGTGAATACACTTAGTGTTGGTTCTTCACTCATTTCAAAGGTATAAGGTTGCCACCTTTTCTGGTGTATGTGTACACTACATGAAACATCCCAATCACAGAAATGTGAAGTGTAGGACGTAGAATTGTGAGGCAGAAAACTGAAGTTTGGGCCTGGCTTTGCCAATTGCAGGGTGTGTGGCCGTGGAAATATCACTAAACTTCCCTGAGCTTGGGTTCCACCGTGTGTAGACTGTCACACTGTTATATCACAGAGGGAGAGAGGAAAGCCTGACATGAAGATAAAAGAAGAAAACACTACAAGAGTCCAGTTGAGAACTAAGGCAGAGGCAGTGGGGATAGAGAAAAGATGACAGAAGCAAACAAACAAACACAGAATTCTAAACCATCAGACAACAATAGCCTGCCGACTGATGTGAGGACCTGGGCAGTGGCAGAAGTCACGTTTGGTTGGCAGGTCTGCATTTAAAAGTAGCAGGAAGAGGGGGCAGATGGGAGAAAGGGGAGGTGTTTGGGTACAAAGACGGGGTTTCATGGTAGAATCACAGTGCAATGAGTGTCCAGTGGGTGTTAATTCTTCAGGCTGGCCTGGTTTCTGGGATGTAAAGTGGCCCATCTTTGCATAACGGTGGTATCTTGAGCGAGTTCTCCACAGCAGAGTCAGAGGTAGAGAAGGAGAAAAGCAGAGGTCTGGCATCCATTGATGGGATGAGGGAGAAATGGAGCCAGTGGAAACGCAAAGAAGCAGGATTAGAGAAATAGAAAGTAACCCGAGTGGTGCGTTGCCCCAAAGTCTAGAGGGCAAAGCAGGGAAGGAGAGGACAGCTAATATGGGGGAGGGCTAGTGGAGAGCAACTGTTAAAAGCAGTAGATGTGTACTGTACAGTCCTTTCAACTTTGCTGTATATTTTTAAATGTCCATAGTAAAATGTTGATTGAAAAAATAAAAGAAAAGCAGTGGAGATCTGGAGGGGGGAGATAAAACAAAGGTGCCTGGATGCGCATGGGGAGACCTTCAAAGGCTTCTCTGTGCTCTGCCCCAGCCCTTGAACACAGGCCAAGCAACCCAGCTCCCCATATCCAGTATCAACAAGAACAGCCCCTATAGGCTTTGTATCCAGAGTTTCTATAAGTTTTTATTCTCAGAAAAGATCCATTTGCCTAACAATTAAAAAAAATAAATAAACAAAAGGTAGAAAATTACTACTTCAGACACCTGCTCAATACCTAGTATACTACCCAAGCTGAATTCCCATATAAATATGTGAGCCAACTCCCTATGCTCGCCTCCATGCCCAGTTCTCCTGGATTCTTAACCCAGTGTGGATGGTACCTCCAGCTTCCTCAGTTATGGTTCCTTCAGATGTTCCTTTTGGCAGTTTTGTGTCATGGTTCCTGTCAGTAGGTCCTGGGCTACAAAGCTCCAGATGGCGTCTCCTCTAGGTCTAGCTGGGAGGGGGCAGATATACACCAAAGTATCTTCAGTTCAGTGAAGAATCCATGTACAGGACATTTTGGAATGAGTATGAAATGATATTCAGAGAGCATGTGTTAATTGTACAGTGCTCGTGACAGAAAGGCAAGGAGATAAAACATGCTCAAGGGCAGCAAGATTAAGGGAAACACTGGTTTGTTTTGACTAGATTGGAGGATCCCCAAGCATGTTATAAGGTAAAAAAAAACAAAAAAAAAACGAAACAAACACACACACACAAAGCTGTTGAAGGAAATAAAGAGCTTAAATGGTGTTAGAGAGATGGAGAGAAAGTGAGCACGATGCCTGCAACCACGACAGCAGAGGGAGGTCGCAAAGGAGGACGCGCCAGCTTGTAGAAGGTGGTCCATGCCGATTATTTCTGAGAGATTGCTGAAGAAGGACGGGGGGCGGGAATGGACAGGAATTCTCTAGATGTGGGAGGAAGTCGGTTCCTTCGCCTTCTGCCTAGGCCTCTGGGATGCATCAAATACAGAAGAAGCAAGGAAGAGTGAAAGGGTGGAAAGAAGGCAGACAGTTTACTGAATGCTTTCAGTGTCTATGTTCCATTAGCATATTTCATTATCATAGTATTAACCCAGGTGTGTTTACACATCTGAGAGAAATCAACTGTTTTCCAAGTCAAGTTTTATTTGTGGTCCAGCCAGGATTTGAATGTGAATCTGTCCATAGATCACATTTTTCCATGCTTTTTCCTTTATATATATATAGAGAGAGAGAGAGAGAGAGAATATATATATATATATATATATATATAT
>NW_017731487.1:739774-769448 GCF_001890085.2 Hipposideros armiger | reverse complement strand
ATATATATATCCTTCTTTCTACTATCAACAAATTTTTGTTGTTGTTGTTAGTGAATTTATATAAGGCAAGTGCTTTTCTACAGTCTCATGAGCTACAAACCAAGAAAAATAAATAAGAAACTGATTTTATTTCTTGGAATCAAAAAAATATATAAATCAAAATTTCTACCTCTTGGATTTCCTTTCTCAGCTGCGTGCCATCATGCTTCCCGCAGATCAAGTTCACAATCCAGGAGCCTCCTCTCTTGCCCACCTGAACACTCCATGTTACCTTACAAATGTCTCTGAAATCCAGCTCTGCTCTCCAGTTCAGCTTTCCACCTTCACCATCTTCACTTACTCAGAACATGTTTATTTCTCCAGCTTTTCCTTTTGCCAATTCTCATCTTCCCCGCCTTCATACTCCCTGTTACCTTATATCACTGTAGACATTAGGATCTATGTTTTATCCCCAAATTCTTATGTATTTTTATGTCCATGCTCACACTCGGCCCACTTCCTGGGTGACCATCTACCTCCCTCTCCTGCTGTAGCACAGCTGTCTGGCAAGCAGCTATTTGGCCTTCAATCCTTCTAAGGAGCCTCTCCTGACCTATTATCTCCTCGCCTTCCTGCAGGAGAATTGTGTTCTCCTCCCTGTGCAGAATTGCATCAGAGAACTTATACCTTTGTGCTTACTTGCTCATGGGTCTCCTGTACTTACCAGTCTGTGAGCACCCTGTGTGCAGAAGCATTCCAGTTCATTTTTGCATCTCAGGGCTTGGCGTATGTGTCCTGAATGAATGAATCAATCAATCAAGATTGGCCTTTGGCTGAACAACCATATATTTTTTTTTCTGGTCTACATTGGAATTTGTCATGGAGTCCACTAGAATTAAAGCCTTTATAAATCTAAATCTAAAAATATCTCACAAAAACTCCTTTTTGTTTTCTGGGATGCTTTGTTCTGCCCATCGCAGTTTAGGTTTGGAGACTTGAATGGGCAATTAGCATGACAGCCCCAGTGGTTACTTGCATACACTGCAGTCCATAAGTGGTGGGAAACGGAGGCCTTGTGTAGACTTTGAGTATATTTATTTCCTTATTAGGGAATTACAGTGATTTCAGGAAAGTCACACAGGAAATGTTTTTACTGAGAAATCCAATGCTGGAACTAATGAGGAAAGAAAAAATATGTATTTTTAAATCCCACATACTAACACTTTGCCTAACCATGAAATTATGTATTTGGGAAATTCTGAGCTTACATTTGGCCCAGTTGAACAGAAAGTTGTTAATTCATTTGAACCCCCAGTGCAGAAAAACACAAAAACACATCTGACATGGTAACGGCTTGCAGCAGTGTGCCTCTTGTCACTTGCAGAGGCACTTTCTCAGGTATTGTCTCATGTGAGCCTCACAATGGGTGGGTGGTTCTTATACATTTCACAGAAGTGGAAACTGTTGCTCTGATTTGCTCAGTGACTTGCCTGAGAACATGCTGCGGTCAGGAGAGAGCCCAGATGTCATTCCAGGTCTGTTCGGCTCTCACTGTTCCAGAGCTGTTCCCCTTGGTGATGGGTAGACCATGTATTGTAATCCAAATAAATGACTTAGAGGTTAGTATAAAGACATTTACACAAGTACTGAAAAACATGATAGAAGTTATTTGACTCTCTTGGAATAACTCTCTTCAATAACTCCTGCAACAGATATTTTTTAAATGAAGGAAAAAATTAGGAAACAAAGCTCAGGACACACACTACTCCTTGTCCTGGCTTTGATGACAAATTCACTGTTTGACCTTGAGTGAGTCATGTTTTCAGACTTGACCTCAATCAAATTAGGTAATTAGGCTTAATAATTTCAACAGTACACCCATCTCTGACTATATTGTGCTATGGGGAAGCAGATTGCAAAACTAAAAAAAGACTCAGGATATTCTCTTAATGACCCATCCTTAGGCTGGGAAGGGTCCCCAGGCAGGGTTGCTCGCAGCTGATCAACATTTAGAACCCATCAGCCTCCAGTTTTAAATAAGTAAGTGAATTAATGAATCAGTTTATGCATCCTTGTGTTTGCACTTGAGTTAGATTTTTAAGACATTTGTCTCTGTGGGTGCCTTTTAGAAATCCTAGATGTCCTAATCTTTGAGAACTTGGGCAATGTAAATTGCTGGTATCAGGATAACACTAGAACAAGGCAAGAGAAGCTTTACAGAGGGGAACAGAATTCACAGCACATGCCAGTGAGTGACAACCAGGCTCAGCCGAGCCAGAGGTTGAGTGTCAGGAGAGCTATTATGAATCACAGACTCCATGAGAGTTGATACCTTTTTATTATGTCTTTTATGTGCAGTCAAATCTCTCCTTCCTTTAAAGGCAAGGATGTTGTGAGTGTTACTTCTCTTCTTAAATACTATAAAGGAGAAATGAATCCCCAGGTCAAGGACTTCAGTGCAAAAGTCTTTTGAACGGCCTGCTATTGACCCTGATGTCATGTACAGCATTCTCTTCTCAGTATTATGCACCATAATTTCTATTTATTGGGACATGCCAACCTCTGTTCATTTCCACAACGCATATCATTCTGATCTTAATTATATACTGGACTTCTCTCTCTGATCCTAGGTATTGATACTAATCTCTTTCATGCCTATTAATTCCATTAACCAGTATTTAAGCAAGATTTGTGGGTCAAGAGTTTGATTCCATGCATTCAGATAACGTGTTCTCAATGACGGGCTGTTCTGGGCGCTGCAGCTAGAGTGCTAAGCAAGCAGGCAATCTCTTGCCCTTCACGGCTTCTCCACCTAATGAGTATGTAAAAAGCAAATAACATTTAATGTGATAAGTGCTATATAAAAATAGAATGCATGGCACAGTGAGCCCTAAGGGAAGAGCCACCAAATTCAGAGTGCGAGAGGGTTTAGTTGCCATAGCCGAAGTTACATAATGATCACAAACAACCCTAAAATCTTAGCAGCTTCAAAGAAGCCCAAATTTCTCGCTCATTTCACATGATGATGACACCTGTATGTAGGATTGGCTCCACATCATATTCATTCTAGAATCCAGGCTGAAAGAGGAGCTTCTGCCTGCAACACAGGGCTCTCCTGTCAGAGGACACGTGGGAGAACAGCACGATAGGTCAGAAGTATCACTTGTTACCTCCCATTACATTTAATTGGCCTAAGCAGGTCACGTGACCAAGACTGACATCCAGAGCTGGGTTTGTTGAATGCTCCTCGTGGAGGGGCCCAATAAGGAGCGGCACTGAATATTTAGAAAAATTATACAACCTACTACTGGGGGTTGTTTATTACTGGGGTCATTTATTATGGTTAGAGCATGAGGTAAGATGGAGGGTCAGTGAGAACTGAGACTTATTATGAAGACAGAAAATAGGTAACGGAAGACTTTATAGTACAAAGAAACTTGGACTTGATTCTATTAACAATCATAAAATTGGTAGGTTTTGCCTGGAAGTAAGGGTAGTGCAGTCATATTTCCAGTTTAAACATATCCTTCTATCTTTGTTGTGGAAAATGGCTGTAAGTAACATGCTGTTGTCAGGAGCAGAGGAGGAGAACACTTTTGAAGAGCTGATGGAAACATGAGCTCAGGAGGAGAGATGGGAATAGAGAGGAAAAGGGAAGTGAGAGCACGTTATGGCTTTCACTGCACCTTATATGGACTAGAGCCACTGACAGAAGGCAACTTTTCCTTTCTTCCATTCAATGATATGTTAACGCTAATGAAATGTCTGCTTTACTTGCAAAAATACAACAGAGGAGAGATAATTAATACTTGGTGTCAGGCTCTGTGAGGCCCCAGAAGATCTGAGAGTCTTTGACAGTCTCATTGAAGCTCTCACAGGTGCAGTATTGACAACGCGAGATGAGAAAGCACAGCCAGATTTGCTCTGTGATCCAAGATCTGCAAAACGAGAGACCTGCTTATCTGCACAGCACTTCATAATTTGCTAAATGGAGCTGTAAAAGCTGTGGAGGCTTTGGAGTGAGACAGACTGAAATCCAGTCACAGTTTCTCTACTTACAAGCCAGTAGACCTTGGGCAATTTACTTCATCTCCTGGAGTCAATTTCCTCCTCTAGAAGGAAGGGAGGGAGGAAATAAAGAAGAAAGGAAGCTATATTATTCAAGGTTCTCCAGAGAAACCAACCAACAGGAAAGAGAAAGAGAAGATTTGTATTAAGGGATCTGCTTACGCGATTATGGAGGATTGACAAGTCCAAAGTCTGATGAGGTAGGTCAGCAAACCGAAGACTCAGGGAAGAGTGCAATTCAAGTTCAAAGACAGCCTGCTGGCAGAACTCCTTCTTGTTCAGGGGAGGTCAGTCTTGCTCTATTCAGGCCTTTACCTGATTGGATGAGGCTCATCTACATCATGGAGGGCAATCTGCTTTACTCCAAGTTCAACCATTTAAATGTTAGTCTCACCCAAAACCACCCTCCCAGAAATATCCAGAACAATATTTCACCAAATATCTGGGTAGTGTGGTACAGCCAAGTTGACACATAAAATTAGCCTTCACAGAAGGAAGAGGAGAAAGCGAAAAAAAAAGAAAAAATAAGAAAAAATGTGATACTCTGTGTTAGAGGCCCACACATTATTATTGTTATTATCATTATATTATTTTCTTCTCTTCATCCATCCCTATTTTATATGATAAAATTGAGATGTGGAGATTTTAAGTCCCCTCACCAAAGGCATGCAGCCCTCTCTTTCCTCTCTGTCTTATTGAGTCCATCCAATCAATCACTAGATATGCTTGGTCATCATTGGCCTGTGGCTAATTCAGAGACTGGCAGAATACTCAGGTTTTGCATGTAACTGACATTATTCCACACTCAGCAAGACCAATCAGAGTGATCAATTGACAGTACAATTGAATTCATTTGCAAACAACAGGGACAAAAACTGACCTAGTTTAAATTGTTGAGTCGGGCTCCAGAGCTTCTATCTCAGCACAAGGGAAGCTGAGTGCCAATGGCTATGTTTCCTGTGGACATCATCAATTTGTTTGCTGATTTAACAAGACATTATGAACATATACTAAATATCCTATATGGCTAGCACAGCTCTAGGCGTGGGAGGGACCTACAAAGGTCCTCTGGAGAGAAGTAGAAAACACAACATGTATTTTCTGGTAACTTATTCACGTGTATGATCCAATTTTATCTGTTTTTGTTTTTGAGTTGGATTCAACTTCGGGAGATATTAGTCTTCTGGGTTTTGTATCTTTATTTGTTTCAGCTGACGAACAGGCTCTAAGAGGGCAGGATGTTGCAGTCTTGCCTCAAATTACACAGCTGAGAAGCTGAAACTTCAACATAAGAGTTAAATTGCCACCCCAGACAAGCCGTGTGGACTGGGAGATGAAATTGTGTCAGACAACCAAGCACTCAGAAACGTGGCGAGAAGGGGAAGGCAGCAGTGTGAGCCAGAAAGCCAGATCAATGAAAACCAGCCCCTCCCCCGGAGAGCCGGGGGTCTAGAGATGAGCCCAATGCATACAGCTCATGAGTACCAAAGTCCCATCAGAACATCTGCAGACACCAGGGTGACGCGCTCCTCCTGGCTTATGCCCCAAGAACCCTTCCTACAAGGTCAGCCCCACCCTGGAACTGTATTCTGAAGACAGCAGGGCAGTGCTATGGCGTGAGAATAAGCTTTGAGTCAGGAAAAAAAAAAAAAGATAAGAAGGCCCTGAGTCCTAGCTCTGCCATGCATTTACTGTGTGCCCTTAGATAAGTGACTTGCCCATCTCTGAGATGGTGGTAAGAATACTGACTTTGCAGGGCTTGCCCTAAGGAATGATGTATGTGACTGAACCGAAGGTGCTCAGCCCAGGGCCCAGCACATCTTAGGTTCTCCAGATGGGGTACTTATGCTTGGTACTTTCTGACCCCAGTTATGTACAGCACTCCCAGGGAGCTGTGGAAATGAAATTTCTGCTTTAGCAAGAATTCAGCTATTACCTTTCCCTCTGGAAAAAGCCATCCTCTTTTGATGTGAGATTGACAAAGAGGCTATTCTGAGGAGGACTAAGTGCAGAGCACATCCGGCGAGTGCCCCTCGCTTGCCCACACACAGTTACTGGAGCTGTAATGTGACATGCAGCCAGCCTTGCCACGTGGCCCCAAACCTTTGGTACCTGTTGGCAGCAGTTACCCATAGCAACAGCGAGGGGAGGGGAGCTGTGAGAGGATGGAGGTTACTTACAGTGTCTGGTTTTGTTCATGAATTCTTTTTCTCTTTATGTGTGTGGATGCGTGAGGGAGGTGTAGCTGGATGTGGGAGAAGCCATGTGGGCGTAACTGAGGAGCCCACAGCAAACGGTCCCCTGTCATGCTCAAATGCCCTGCATAGTGCCTGCGCACGGTGGCCTATGAAAAATATGCTTTATAATTTAATAGTTAGTGACTATTTTTCCTCCCAAGGGTTAGAAAGAGAAAACATTTCCAGAAAAGAAACGGAACGAGGAAGTGGAAAGAACAGGGGGTCGGGCAGCCCTGGGTGTGCGTTCTCACTTCAGACACGAGCTGCGCGTGTCACAGCACCTCGCTGAGCAGTTTCCTCACCAAGAAACCCAGCTGACAGCAAGGCCCATCTCAGGGGTGGCTGTGTGTCGCACATCTACTGCAGCAAGGGGCCAACCAGCGGCGTGCCACCGAAGCTACTCAGGGACACCTCCCGCTGTCCTCACTTTCCCAGCCAGAGGACACAAGGAGATGTTTTGTTGCAGAGAATGCACTTTAGGAACTTGGCCCAGTGCCCAGCGTGTGGAACAGCCCCACTAATGGAAGCCACCCTGTGGGCTGCAGGCTGCTTTCATTGCCTCTCTGTCGCTAGAAGGTTCCTACCAAACCCACGGGAATGTGAGTCCAGTGGGGGTGCCTTCCCGGCATCTGATCAATGGCTGTGAATGAAGCAACGGTTCTTTGGCCCTGGGATGGACTCGCCCTGTGGGCACTCAGCCTTTCTACAGATGCTGAAATACCCTGGCCCTCCCTCTGCCCTCACACCCTGTCATGGCCGCCTTCTTGCTTCCGAGACCCTGTAGTATTTCCTTCTAACATCTGAATCTATATGGAGGCACAACACATCTCACTCCCTCTCTCTCTCTGCACCCTCTGCTTTCTTCTTCAAGCACATCCTGAGCACCTATTGTGTGCAGGCCCCGTACTAAGCAATGTGGAGACCGAGATGAATTGGCTTTGTCCTGGACGTTGAGGGTTGAAGTCTATTGTGATGAAGACTCAGATGATTCACCGTGACGGGGGAGTAGGCTGTCTGGGAGCAGAGGTTAGAGCGAGTACCTGTACTGGACGTTTTTCGAAAGGATAATGAAAAATTTACCAGCAGACAGGGATGGAAGGAGAAGGTCATGTCAGGCAGAGCACACGATATGTATAAACACACAGCAAACTTTCCCGTAAAGAGGCAATTATGGTGAAAGCATGTCAAAGAGGATTGTCATTCTTAGAGAAGGATCAAATTATCTTTGTAATGACCAAATATCTATGCAATGATTGTACCTATTAAATGATCATTACCCTTATATGCATCTGAATTGAATCTTACCCTTCATTCAAAATAATCCAGGATCCAAAGCCTACTGTTGCATCATGGAAAACAAAAACCAGCCTAGGAAGTAGCCTTACCACCTACGTGGTTATGGTCAAGGTGACCTCTCTGATTCCATTTATTTCCCAGCAAAATAGGAATAACGCCAAGGCCTCCCTCGCAGGGCTTCTGTCAAGGTCCCAGACGGTATGTAGTGAAAGTGCAGTGCGTGGCGCATGCGGGGACAGCCCCAGCCTTCACATGCTGAGCAGTCACGCAGCGTGACAGGATGGGGCACCAAGACCAGTTTCGGAGACATATCAGGTTACGGCTGAGAGACCTCCGTCCGAACGCGCGTGCGCATCACTCCTTATTATAGAACAGTCCATTACACCACCGCCGGCAGCCGCATCTTTTTCCAAGGAGATTACTCTTCAATTGATTTCACAGTCCTTCCTCCCTGGCATATAATCCCCCGACTATGACAGCATGCAGGCTCTTATGAAGACATTCAATACTGCGATCAAAAGAAACTGTAGCACTGGTATCCAACATTGAAATAGGCTCTGTTTTGGGAGGTTGAAAAAATGGAGGCCTCCCCCCACCCCCACCCCCCAGAATAAAGCTATAATCAGCATGAACTGCAGCCTTTAATTGCCTGGGAAGGTGAGATGTGGTCTTTCCAATGAAACACTAGACAATCGCGATCATTCATTTGAGCACATCCTGCCGTGCAAGAGGACAAGGAAGTGCACCCGGCAAAGACCATGAGGAGTTTCCAAATATCAACCAGCAGGAGGAACCTGAGAACGAAGATAGATAAGTGTGAACCATAAGCTCCGGCGTTTGCAGCCGTTAGTAAACATACACTTCTTTGTCTTCTTGCATGCAAGGATGTGCTCCTTTGGATAAATACATGCGACCCTCTCAGAGGAAAACATAATGGTATCAACATTTTGTAGAAGGGGAAACCGAGGCTCAAAGAGGAGTGCTAACTTGATGAAAATCACTCTGATGATCAGAGCTGCTCCAAATTCAAGGTCTGACTCCACATTCGGGATTCAGTCCACTGCTGACCCCAGATTTTACAGAGATGCTACCCAGTTCATTGTCTCAAAGACCTGCATGCCCAAATGTTATAATTAGAGAGTATTTGGGGTGTCAGTTATGTGTCAGTTATGCGTATATATTTTTTTGTCATTTAATCTTCACAACAAGCCAATGAATAAGTGCAGATACTGTCCCCGTTTTATAGATGAAGAAATTCAAGCTCTGAGAGGTCCATGCAGCTAGTAAGTGGATTGCACAGTAATGGACCTGTTTGGCTACAAAGCTCTGCATTTATTGTCCTTTTTGCTGAGGATGCTCTGTCCCTGTATGCCCACCAGATGGATGCTGCCTTTTCATCCTGCAGGTGACAATTCCAAAGATACTGCGTCAGAGGTGAAGAGCCTGAACGTCCTGGACCACCTGACCATCCCTCCAAAGGCAGCCCAAGTCTGTCTACAAATTATGTTATTTTATCTTCCTTTTCTCATCAGTACATAGCATCTTATTCATTTATGAGTTTGTCTACCCTCACTAGAATCAAATCTCCGTCCGGATGAGGACTGTGTCTCATTTGCTGCTTTCTTCCTGGCATCTAGACTGTGCTGGACGTGCAGTCACAGTTTGATAAATACTCACAGGCTGACCGCCTCTTTCTCCTGCTCCAGGCAACTTCTTTTATTCTCAGGCCAAGCTCTGTGTCTCCTAGGCTTCAAGGACCTATAAAGGGACCCAGAGAGGTTGCAAAGTTAATGCTTCTGCTGCTTAGACCCAGAGCGAAATTGCTGTGATTTACAAATCCTCTGAAGATGAAAATTACAACTTGCTCAGGAACTCGTCCCATTGTCTAACCGCTCTGCCAGGAAATTCTTTTACAAATCTGACCTAAATTTGTCCAGCTGTGCCTGGAACCGTCTTTGTCCTGGGTGGTCCCCAGTGGGGGCAGCTGATGAAAGAACTCTTTGTGTCAAATGACACAACAACCCAGACGGACCTCTGCGTGAGAGGGAAGGCGGAGCGTAACGTGCAGTTCCAGCCTAACTGAGTTAGCGGTTTCCAGAAAGCAGCCAGGGTGCAGTAGACAAGACCCCAGAGAAAAGTCTGGGAGCTCTGCACTTAAAATCCAGCTCCTCGCCTTCCTGCTGGGTGACCTGGGCTAAGATACTTAACCTGCAGGAGCTTCAATTTGTCATCAGGACTGTGCCTGATAACACCTGTCTTACAGGAGTGGAAGATGGTGGTGAGCTGTTGTTTGTTTGTTTGTATCTTCATTTACTTTTAAAAGTGCTGTTAATACTACCTCATAATGGTTATGAGTCCAGAAAATAAAAATGACCAGCCCAAGGTCAGGGAGAAGATGAATGGTGTTGTCAGAGCATCTCTCTTTCAGGTCACGGCATGGCGCTTGTCATCCTTTGTATCCCTCACACAGGTTCGGAGCTCCTTTTGACATTCTCAAGACAATCAGCGGAAAGGTTCTTGTTAGCGAGAGAGCCTCAAAGCAATAGCATGTGAAACCACAGAGCGTGCTCCCCGGAGGAGCCTGTAGGCCTCGGGGCTCCCTGGCTGACACATGTTAGGCTCATTACAGCTCCACACAGCCCGCGTCTCCTTTAGCTGAACTTGCTCCAAGTCATCTAGTCCCCATCACTCCATCGAAACTGACAGTGTGGGAGCTGACAGTTGCAAAGCAGCACAGTGGGCTAAGGCTTCAGACGTGGGCTGTCTTGGCCTCCGTCATGGGTCTATGTAGTCATTTGTGACATCTTCCAGCAAAGCAAACCTAGCTGTGACGGGGATTGTCACTGTTTCCACCTGAAATAAGACTTTTTTTTTTCCCAAAGTTGTACCTACAGGCATCAGGCACAGAATGACTCCTTCGTGCCAGAAGGCATTTTGGCGTGCCGTGCAGATGGGGAAGCCGAGAGGCACAAGGGAGGAGTTCCGGGGCTTTGATGTTACGCAAGCGCAGGGCTAGACGCCAGGCCCCCAATACCCAGCTCTCTATCCCTCCCACAGCTCCCCACGCAGTAGGTGAACCTGACTCAGCGTATCTCTGAGCGTGTAAATGTTTTCCTGCTCCTCCTTTGTTTGCAATCATGGAATTTCTGAGCCCTTGGAGTCTAGCCATCGGTGGGGCAGTCATTTTCCCATTCTCTAATTTTTCACATGTTGCTGACACCACTGTGGTTAAGAACGTGGGCTCCAGAGGCAGATGAGCAGGCTTTATGACCTGGGCCTAACACTCACTGGTGGTGAGTCCTTAGGTGACCTTTATCTTCTCTGTCTCAATTCCCCCATCTACAAAAATCGTGGTGAGAAACATAAGTGGCCTCATAACATTGATGTATTAAATGAGTTACTAGATATTCACTGCTTAAAATGCCTGGCTTTTTGTAAGCACTGAGTAAATGCTATTATGTCATTATATGAATTTATAGATAAGGAGACTGAGCTGTCCAGGTGCAACGCCAAGGGGAGAATTAATGAAAAAGGACAAATTAGCATCAAGCTTTCCTGACTTTCAGTGCAATGCCCTTTCCTCCATATGAGTTAAATTAATAGAATGACAAATGAAGGGCTTTAGGTTCTCTTTGCCCAGTTTCTCTGCTGCACAGCAGGAAAACCAGGGCCCACAAAGGAGCAAGGCTGGCTTGTCCTGGGGAGATAGTGAGGAATGAAGATTACTGGGCCCTCCTCTGAACCTGACATTTCCGGAGGTGGCACCCTGAAGCTTTGTATTTTTAGCAGTTATTCTCACTAATCTAGATCAAAGCAGATTTGTGGAATGGTGCTTGAGAATCACTGAATTAGTGCATTTCAGCCTGGCTTAGATAGAATGTTCTAGTTGGTTGATTGAATCTGTATCTCTAGGCCTGTGATCTAGAAATGATTTTATTTTGCCTCTCGTGTGTGTGTGTGTGTGTGTGTGTGTGTGTGTGTGTGTGTTTATATGTTATAAACTAAAACTACTGCACTCAAAATACTATGTTCATTATTGAACTGGCACAAAAAATACAAAATATTGAAAAAGGAGGGGGTGCAAGGTGACCATCAATGGCGGTTCCGTACTGTCCTCCCCTACTGTGGGGCACCTTGAGCGTTGCCTGGGTGAGTGCACCTCGTTTTCTAGACCCCAGCTCTAGAGACCAAGGTATAGTTTGTTGCAAGGCACCAAGGGTGTGTGATCAAACCGCTGCTGCCCAGCCTCCTGTCGTGGTCTGTTATTTATGGGCACACAGTCGTGAAAGAGAACTGGCGTGCTACGCCTGATGGTACCGGCTTCCCAAACTGAAGGAACCGCCGAACTGGTCATGGGGAGCCAATGTGTGCCGAGGAAACTCCCTAGATGTCTCCTTTATGCCCCCTGTTGTCCCTCCCCCAAGAAGCAACACTGACCTCATTGGTCACCCATTGAGCCATGTCTACTAGTGGGTGGGTCACTGTGCATGGGAAAGTCAAATGCGTGGGTGTGGGTCTTCCTGCTTTGTCCACATCTGGGCAGAGGGGCAACCTGACCTCAGAGCAGAGCGGATCCCAGACCAGTACCCTTCCCCCTTTCTTCTCTAACTCTAGATATTCAGATTCTGATGTAGAGCTTTAAAGATATATGTCTTAGGCCACAGGCTTACTTGTGACTAGAATTTGTACCCGGCACAGCTGACACTGCACTCCGTTAGTGGCACTTTGCTTTGTCCCTTGTGTCCTTCCTTATAGGAAAGAAGGGTGGCTAGGTGAGACATGATCCCCTGGGTCCCATGGTCAGCGCCTCCTGGTGCATCGCCCAGGTAGGTCTCGGTTCCTGCATACTCTGTACTCGCCACAGATCAGCTTGATGCCGGTTACGTTTTCCTAGGATACTTTTTAACAGCCAACTTAAGTTTCAAAGTTGGGGAGTACAAATTCTGCTGGCTTTGAGCCAGATAATGTGGGTTTCACCACTGAATGCTTGGGTGACCTTGAATAAGTCAGTTGACCTAACTGGGTCCATGCTCTCATCTGCAAAATGAAGATGCTACTAACCACCCTGCCTACCTCATTTGACTGGTATGTAAGATGACATTTGCAAATATGTTCTGTCAACTAAAAAAGCCCATCCAAATGAAAAGGATGTGGGGCCACCAATGGGAAAAGAAACAAACAAAAAAATGAGTTTTTGCTTTGTTTTTAATGCAATGCAATTTGAAACTCAGTGAGTTTATTCTCTTTAAACAAAATTCTCATTGGAATCAGCATACTTAGGAAGTTTGGTAAAGACCGTGAGAGATAGGAAAACTTTATATGAGTAGTAATCATTCATTCTTTATTTCATAGTAACCACATACTGAGCCCTTGTATAGGTCAGATATATTCTGCAAGTAGTAGAGAAAAAAAGGTGAGTAAGACATGGTTCCAGTCCTCAATGAGAGAGAGAGAGAGAGAGAGAGAGAGAGAGAGAGAGAGAGAGAGAGAGAGAGAGAGATATGCAATCACGGTCCAGCATGATGGGGGTGAAAAGCCAGTGATGATGGGAGTGAACAGGAGGGCTCCCAAACCTCTCCCAGGTTCAGGTAGGAGAAGTGTTACCTGAGGTACATACTGAAAAGTACAGATGGGTTAGCAAAGCTAGAGGTGGGAGGGGACATTCCCAGTGGAGGGGATGGCACATGTAAAGAACTGAGATGAGAGGAGGCTCTGCCCCTTCAGAATGGCAGAGCCCTGCGTGGCCAGAGCACACTCTCCCTGTGGAGTGTCGGGAGGGAGGCTACGAGGGACAGGGAGCAAGGAAGGCTTGAGCCCAAGAAGTGACGTTCTCTGACCTGTGTTTCAGAAAGGTCGTTCTGCAGACGTCTTACATTAATCATGTACTGGTACTGACGAGACGCAGGCTTTTCCAAATGGGCTGAACTGTCAGGGCTTTCAGGGAGCTTGTACGAAATTCAGATTCCTGGACCAGTGTCTTCTAAACCGAAGCCTAGAGATGTGTCTTTTGCATGTGCTCCCCAGGTAATTCTGATAAAGCCACACCAACTCAGTGGGCTAAATAATGGACCCCCCCAAATGATATGTCTGTGTCCTGAACCCCCTGACCTAATAAGGCAATATAAATGTTGCCTTATCTTGAGAAAATCATAGCAGTTTTTCCTGGATGATATGAGTGGGCTCTAAATGCATATGCTTATAAGACAGGAGATGAGAAAGAGGCCTTGGGACCATGAAGGCAGAGATTGGCGTGATGTGGCCACAAACCACGGAGTGCCTGGGGCCACCAGACACTGGAAGAGGCCAGGACCGACGCTCCCTGAAGCCTCCACATGGAGCGAGGGCCTTCCAGCTCCTTGACTTCGTGCTCTGGCCTCTAGAGCTGTAAGGGAATGGATTTCTGTTGTTCTGAACCACCCAGTTTGGGGTCGTTTATGGCAGCCCTCGGAAACTGATATATGCACCGACAGCAAGGTTGCTTATTTGCCTGGTTCCACGAAGGCAGGAAAAATGATAGCACAGATTGAGGCAAAATCTAGTCACTCATTAGACAAGTTTGAGGAAGAGCAAAGCGATTTACATAGTGATAAAAAAAAATTTTTTTTAATGGATTTGAGCCACAGCTCAACCCTGACCTAGGCGGAGCTTTGCAAAGATCCTTCTCCTGTCCACCCCTCACCCCACTCTGCTGTCTGGTGCTGCAAGTGGCTATGTGGATGGAAAACCTTAAAAAACAAACATTCCTATGTCTCAGTTCTCAAGGGAAAACTCCTAGGTCCTGCCAGCCTTGAAAAGCACCAGCCTCAGGGGATACGGTAGACTCACAGGGTAGCTTCAGGCTTGATCCTGTCACTCACAGTTAGAAACCATGTCACTGAGTCACTGAGGACCTTCTGAACAGACACCAGAGACTTTCTATATTCATTTTGTCAGCCATAAAAAAAAAAGTTTCCTGTGTGTGTGTGTGTGTGTGTATGTGTGTGTGTGTGTGTGTGTGTGTGTGTGTGTGTTGGGGTGGGTAGGGAGGTGTCTGTGTGAGTATATGTGTCTTTGTGTGTGTGTCCCTGTGTGTCTTTCTGTTTCTGTGTGTATGTCTCTGTGTGTGTGTGCCTCTGCATGCCTATTTGTATTCAGCTCCTTCCTAGAAACCATCTATTTCAGAAGCACCTTGCATGATGCTAACAAAATTTCCTGAGCGTCTAATGAAACCCAGGCCCTACTGAAGGCAATGAGGACACAGAAATAAATTGGAAGCAGGATCTGCCCTGAAAAATGTTCACAGCTCAGTGGAGAGAACAGTATAATGTAAGAGCCGAGGAAAACCACTTTGGATCCAGACAAACCTCTTTTCAAATTCAGGCTCTGCCTTTCATTAGCTGAGTGATTATTAGCAAGCTCCCTAAGCCCTTGAAACTTTAAATATGTAAAATGAAAATAATATCTTCTCTCAAAGTCGTTGAAAAATGTCATGAGTCAATATATGCAGAGCCTTTGATGGAGTGTCTGTTACATCCTAGGCTTCCGGATTCTCCTTGAAAGCTTCCCAGAGCCCTCAAGGAGAATCAGGAAGCTGCCCAAACCTGGGATATAGGGTTCAAACAGGAGGAGAGTGGGGTCTGAGGAGGCAGAGCCATCAAGAACCCTGCTGTCATGTTAACCTTGACCTGGCTACCATTTCAACCTTGATCATGCCCTTGACAGGATAAAATCTACATGGTTTTGTAATTGATGATAATTGAGACTTACTATTCTATTTCTCTAATTTCATATTCAAAGAGAAAGTGTTTGTTCAAATGGGGCAGCATTTGGCCTCATAAAATCACAGCGAACACCAACCAATCAATCGAAGAATGAAGGTGTTACTTGCTCGTTTGGAGAAGGAGCCATTACACCTAAGAAAATTTCCTAAATAATTATTTTGATCTTGTTTAGGGCTAAAGCATCAAAAAAAGAAACATATTAAAAAAATTTTTTTAAATCAGCTTTTACAGAGCACTCTCTTAATTGCATACCACATGTCTCACTTTTTGCTTCAAAAAATACCATCTTATCACATTTTCTAGCACAGTCATCATCACACACATGAACTATGTAGCCGAACCGTTGGTAGTCTCAGCCATTTGCCCATCGTGAAGTGTCCCTGACTGCACAGCTCTGACACTGGCCATGTCTGCTCTTGGAAGCCCTTGGTCTTCCTCTGCAGCTCCTCTCAGTGCACTCTCATCAAACTGAACCATGGCTCAAAAAGAGTTTTCACACAGTTGACTTTGTCTAATCTTAATCCTCACAACAGTACTGGGAGGTAAATATCATCATCCTCATTTTAAAGACCAGGAGTCAACTTAAGGAAGAACACAGATCAAAGCTGAATCTATTTGATGCCAAGTCTAATCTTTCCACACCAAAGCCTCTTCATTTACATTCATTCATTTATTCACTGAACACATATTTATTGGGTACAGCTATGTGGACACCATGTTAGATGATGATGCTTACCTTTTGAGGTCTTCTTGCATCTTTCACCTATTTTGGTTCTCATTTTATCCGTTGACTTGCAACAGAGTGTCCACTCTTTCAGAGTCCTGAACTTGGATATTGGAGGACCGACATCACGCTCTTGAGCAGTATCTCCTATAACCTGGTTTCCAGTTGCCACCTAATCCTGGTCTTTCTTCTTTGAATATGCTCCATCACCAATGTCCCTACAGAAGTACGGTGCTCTCATCCATACACAATTATCCAAAATTTTGTTGACCAATGTGGAGCTAAGCCAAACGGTCGCTGCCTTATTCTGGCATGGCTATCCCTAAGTCAGGCCAAGAGGACGCTGGGAAAATGGATTTTTAGCCTAAAGCAGCATTCCCTTCTCATCTTCACAAGCACCTCCCTTATACTCACTAGGTCCCACTGAGAGAATGAGATATTGAGGCATGTGGAAACAGAAAAGAATCATCTGATGTGAAAATTATCCCAAGCCTCGAAACCCACAGACATCCAAATATTTTTTCCATCAGCTCAATTCACTGAGCTGCAGATTCCACAGTCTACTGTTTTATTAGAAATTGTTCCAAACACTTCAATAAATCTCAGTGGAGTGCTCTTCTGAGAAGCCCAAATGTTCATGGGAGACATGCTGAATCACGGCGCTCCATGTTTCTAAATAAGATGAGGCAAGGAAAGGCAAAGATTCCATAATTCATGGTGTGCACTCTTTTAGAAAACGTTTTTATTAAGATTTGATTAATAGTCTAATCATATTGTACGCAGGGATGACGCAGAAGCTAGACGATGTATAGCTGCTTTACGAAAAAGCCCAGATACTTTCAGAAGACTCTTCTCCATCTAGGATGGGGCGGCCTAGGAATTGGAATTGAAAGGCAGGCAGTGCTCTCTCATTTGTTGCCTTCAGCGGGCCATATTTTTTGAGGAGCCTGATTCAGCTGAACATTAAGTCTGTTACTTCCTTTAGTGGGAAAGACAGCCTGATCCACCACAGACAGCAGGTCACCCAGCCTGGGATGCACTCCAGGCTCTGCCACTCAGGGACTGTGCCCACACAAGGGACTGAGCCTCCTTGAGTCTCAGCTTCGTTTTACAGTTCTGAGGTTTAAGTCAGTCAATGTGTGCAAAATTCCAGCTTCAAAGTAGTTCTTCAATAAATGGCAGCTGCTTTGAAGTTCAACATTAACCAAGTTACCCAGGTAGAAAATCGCTTTCCACTTTCAAAGAAAAATAGGCAACTAGACTTTTCGCTAGACGCCTGGCTCAGAGACCACCACCATTTGTGGAGCTCTGTCTCTGCGTGTCAGACCCTCAGCTCACACATTTATCCCCACTCTGTGCAGTGGGCTGAATGGTGGGCCTGTAAAAAGATAAGCTGACATCCAAATCCCTAACACCTGCGAATGTTACCTTACTTGGAAAAAGAGTCTTTGCAGAAGTAATCAGTTAAAGATCTCAAGATGACTTGATCATCCTGCATCATCTGATGGGTCCTACAGCAAATACAAATATCCTTACAACAGGCATACAGAGACAAAGAAAAAGGTGATGTGAAGATGAAGGCAGAGATTAGAGCGATGTGACCACAGCTTGGGAATGCAGGGGAAGCCACCAGAAACTGGAAAATGCAAGAGGCAGATTCTCCCCTAGAGTTCCCAGAGGGAGAGCATCCCCACTGGGTTTCAGACTTCTAGTCTTCATAGGAAGAATACATTTGTGTGTGTGTGTGTGTGCGCGTGTTTTAATTGATGTATTTTGTGCCTCAATATTTCTTCTGATCTTTTTATAAGATTTTTATTAAAATATAGCTAACATACAATATTATATTCATTTCAGGTATACACCATAGTTATTCAGCATTTATATAACTAAAGAAGTGATCACCATGATAAGTCTAGCAACTATCTGACACCACACTATGCTATCACAATATTATTGACTATATTCCTTATGCTGTGTGTTCATTATACCCCCAAGGCTTATTTGTTTTATACCTGGAAATTTGGACCGCTTATCCTCCTTCACCTTTCTCCACCTTTAAAATTTTTTCAATTACAATTCACATTCAATATTATTTTATATTGATTTCAGGTGTACAGCATAGTGGCCAGCCATTTATATAATTTAAGAAGTGATTCCCCCTGACTAGTCTAGTACCCACCTGGCACTACACATAGTTGTTACCATATTATTGATTATATTCCTTATGCTTTACATCCAAATGACTATTTTTACTACAAATTTGTGCTTCTTAACATCTTCACCTTTTTCACCCAGCACCGTAACCCCCCTCCCATCTATCACCCCAATAAATCTAGCACCCATCTGACATCATACATAGTTATTACAATAGTATTGACTATATTCTCTATACTGTACCCTACATCCCCATAAGAACTTTGTAACAACCAATTTGTATTTCTTAATCTCTTCACTTTTTTATCCACCTCCATCCCCCTCCAGTCTGGCAATCATCAATATGCTCTCTGTATCGATGAGTTTGTTTCTGTCTTATATGTTTGTTTATTTTATTCTTTAGATTCCACATATAAGTGAAATCACATTGTATGTGTCTTTCTCTGCCTGACACTCCACTCAGTGCATTACCCTCCAGGTCCATCCATGCCACCACAGATGGCAAAAACCTATTCTCTTCCATGACTGAGCAATATTCCATTGTATATATGTACCACCTCCTCTTTCTCCATTCTTCTATTGACAGACACCCAGGTTGCCTCCATACCTTGGCCATTGTAATGAATACTGGAATGAGCATATGGATGCACATGTCCCCTTGAAGTAGCATTTTGGATTTCTTCAGATAAATACTCTGAAGTGGAATTACTGGGTCCTTCTTTGTCTCACGTTATAGCATTTGTTTTAAAATCTATTTTGTCTGGTATAAGTATTGCTACTCCAGATTTTGTCATCATTGTCGTTTGTTGTTGTTGTTTTTTAGTTTCCATTTTTATGAAATATTTTTTCCATCCCTTTACTTTCTGTCTGTGTGTGTCTTTCAATCTAAAGTGAGTCTCTTGTAGGCAGCATATGTAAGGTCTTGTTTTCTTATCTATTCAGCTCTTCTATGTCTTTTGAGTGGAGCACTTAATCCATTTACATTGAGGACAATTATTGATAGATATGTAGGTATTGCCATTTTATTATTCATAGTTTTGATCTTTTGTTTTTTGTCTGTCTTAAAGAAGTCCCTCTAAGATTCCTTGTGATACTATTGAATTGTCAGAAAAGTCATGATGTATTTTTTCTATGTTTTTGTTGCAAAAATGCATCATAACTTTTCCAACCACCCAATGGTTTGGTGGTGATGAACTACTTTAGCTCTTTCTTGTCTCAGCAGCTCTTTATCTGTCCTTCAATTTAAAATGATAGTATTGCAGAGCTTCCTCAAGAGTTTGAGCTCTGAGCAACAGTGGTTCAATTCCCGGCCCAAGCTGAGCTGCCAA
Organism: Hipposideros armiger; assembly: GCF_001890085.2. Lineage (NCBI taxonomy): Eukaryota > Metazoa > Chordata > Mammalia > Chiroptera > Hipposideridae > Hipposideros > Hipposideros armiger. Next base: position 749,902 of record NW_017731487.1, on the reverse strand, counting down.
CATGTAGCAGGATGGCTCAGCTAAAAAATATATAAAATGATAGTATTGCTGGGTAGAGTATCCTTGGTTGTAGGTCCTTTATTTTCATCACGTTAAATATTTTGTGCCACCCCCTCCTGACCTGCAAAGTTCTATTGAAAATCAGGTGACAGTCTTAAGTGAGCTCCCTTGTAAGTTACTTGTCACCTTTCTCTAGCTGCTTTTAGGATTCTCTCTTCGTCTTTTACCTTTGCCATTTTAATTATAATGTGTCTTGGTGTGGGCCTCTTTGGGTTCATCTTGTTTGGGACTCTTTACTCATCCTGGGCTTATGTGTCAATTTCCTTCCCCAGTTTAGGAAAGTTTTCAGTCATTATTTCTTCAAATAGGTTCTCAATCCCTTGCTCTCTCTCTGCTCCTTCTGGTACCCCTATGATGTGAATGTTGTTAGGCTTGATATTGTCCCAGAGGCCCCTTAAACTATCCTCATTTTTTGGATTGTTTTTCCCTTTTGCTATTTTGATTGGGTGTTTTCTGCTACCTTGTCTTTCAAATCACTGATTTGATCCTCTGCTTCATCAAGTCTGCTGGTGATTCCTTCTAGTGTGTTCTTCATTTCAGTTATTGTATTTTTTACTTCTGACTAGTTCTTTTATATGGGTTCTATGTTCTTTTTTTATGCTTGCTATCTCTTTGTTGAAGTTCTCACTAAGTTTCTTGAGCATCCTTATAACCATTGGTTTGAACTCTGTATCTGGTAGGTTGCTTGTCTCCATTTCATTTAATTCTTTTTCTGGAGTTATTTTCTGTTCTTTCATTTGGGACATATTTCTTTGTTTCCTCATTTTGGTTGCCTCTCTGTATTTGTTTTATGTATTAGGTAGATCTGCTATGTCTCCCCCTATTGGCTGGGTGGGCTTATGTAGTTGGTGCCCTGTGGGACCCTGACAGAGCCTCCCTGGTCACCTGCTCTGGGTGCTTCAGAAGTGTCCCTTGTGTGGGTTGTGTGTGCCCTCCTGTTATAGTTGAGCCTTGATTGCTATTTGCATGTGAGTCAGTGGATGGACCCTCAGGCTTATTGGCTGTGAGGTTTGGTAATGTCCGCAGCTTCCAGGCTGCTGTGTGTGGGGCTTACCCCACTGGGTGGGATTTGCCCCAGTAGGCTCTGGTACCTTTTGAGTCTGCCCTTTGGGTTTGCAGCTTGTGAGGCTAATTGGGTGTGGCTCTGCTGTGGTCTGAAGCCAACCTCCAAGTATGTTCATTCTGGGGCCTCTTGGGAAGGGTTCTGGTGCAGGCTCAGGTTACCCACCATGTGTGACTTGCTGGTGACTACATGGTAGGAGATATAAAACAATCCATGGTTATTTAATGCTTGTGCTAACCCTGGAGGCACATGGGAGAAGCCACACTGAAAACTGGCAGTTCTAGGCCTGGGGTAACTCCACGAAAAGCCAGGACACCCCGAGGCCTGCTGCCACCCCCCCAATTTCCTTCAGGTTCATCCTCTGATAAAGCCTCATTCGGCATGTGAGTTGGGTGAGGCAGGGTCTTTAGGAGCCACTAGAGTGGGAAGAGTTGTGGTCAGCAGGTTAATGTAGATTTTGGTTTGGTGCCAGTGCTAAGCATGGAGCTACTCAGCAAAAGTCTCAGGGCATACAAGGCCAGTCGCCGCCTGCCTGGGGCCTGTGGACTCAGATCTTTTTCTAAGAAAGAATGCAGTGTGGACAGGGCTGGCTGCTCACAAAGTGCCTCTGGCATTAGGGGAGTTGAGTGGGGTTGGGTCCCAGTGGAGTCAGCAGGGTGAAGCAGTGGAGCTCACCAGACCAATCAGAATCAGATTTGACTCAAAACAGTAAAGATGGCTCCCACCTGCTGACTACACAGAAGGAGGCTCCCTCACAGGGAAAATGGCGACTGTCCTCCAGCTCTTGTGCCAGAGACACACACCTCAGTGTATCCCCCATATTTCTCCTACGCCACCCTCCCCACCCCCCAGTTACCATCCCTCCACTGGAGACCAAGGTGAGTGCCTGTGAGTGAATGAGTCTGTATGTAGGCTGTTTAAGAGGACGTCTGGGTTTCCTGCAGCTTTCTGTTTCACTCAGATGGTTGGAATCCCCACTGTTTTCCACACTCAGATGTTGTCGGGGGTTCTTCTTCCTAGCACCAGGACTCTGGGTTAGGGAGTCTGGTGTGGGCTGGGTGTCCCCCACTTCACTGACGGGAACCTCCACAGCCGAGATACCCCTTCTGGTTTTCAACTGCTACATGGAGGATTGGGGCCCGTTTCACATCCTTGCCCCTTCTACAAGTCTGGGCATGGCTTTTTCTTTGTATCTTTAGTTTTAAAACTTCTGTTCAGCTAGACTTAGATGGTTCTCCAGGTTGATTGTTCTGTAGTTTAGTTGTAATTGTAATGTGTTCATGGGATGAGGCAGGCACAGTGTTTATCTACTCTGCCATCTTGGATCTCCTTGTTCCCAAGTCTGCGTTGTGGTAAGCTACATAATTGGTGATAATTTCTTACATCAGACTAAGGAAAATCATATACCATTTTTGCTCTGTGCACATATTTGAGCAAGAAATCTCAGAGAAGGTCATAAAGAATAGAGTTCACCTAAGTTCACTCAACTAGTAAATGGCAGAGCCAAGATGCAAATTCCTGCCTCCTTCACATAAAAATACATGACTCCTTGTTTGTTGTTCCTGCATGGTCATTGTTAAGTTATCCATAAAGTCTCTTGGATTTGGAATGAATTATTGCTCAAAAGTGTTAGAAGGTCATGGACATCTTACCAACTCCCAACCAATGTAATCCAATCTCTCGAATAAATTCAGAAACAATCAATGACATACTAACTTGGCATTTCATATTGTTAATACCGATAGGTAAGGTCTAAACATGGATAGTTATTTAAAAGAGTAAAACATTTGGATAGTCCATCTCTAATTGTAGTCCAAAGTACCAAGTAAAAGTCAAAGCTATGCAATAAGGGAACGTGGAATAATCAAACAAACACTAAACTGGGAACTAGAAGACCTGGAAATTCCCAGTTGCCCGTAACCTATACAGGTCAAATTCCTATATGATCAGGAAAGAATCATTAACTTTTCCTGGACTCCATTTTCTTCATCAGAAAATGTCAGGCGTGAAATACATTTCTAGAGTGCCAAGTGCTATCTTTAAGAACATTTCTTGGATATATCTGGAGCCTAAGATTTTCACCATAGCTTGTTTCTATGGCTACCTTGCCAAAATTCATTGGCTAGTATGAAGTCTAATTAAAACTTTCAGAATACCACTCAACAAAAGATTGAACTAGATACAAAATCTAGGTCTATCTCGAACCTTAGCAATCAGGGAGAGATTTGTTTTCTCGATATCAACTTGGTCCTCTACTATCAGCAGGCTTTTCTTGTATAAATAACCCTTGGCTTTTGACGTCACTTTATAGCTTACAAAGTGCTTTCACACGCACATTGTCATCCGTGTCCATCCTGTGAGGTAGACAGATGTCGCCAATATTGACAGGGGAGGAAGCCCTTGAGCCTTGTCCAAGGTTGCATTGCTGGTGGCGGTTAGGTATAGGACTGAGTGCCCAGGCACTCCTGGAGAACAGCTCTTCTCCTTTCTTCAGTACTCAGTACCTGCTGATGACCCATGGACCTAAAACACTAGAACATCATCCATGTTTTTGACTCCATGAATTGGAGAAGTGACTCACAAGCCTGCAGTCAATGCTTCTCATTTAACAATTAAAGATCACCGTCACCATTTGTCTTTGAAGGCAGTGGCTTTATTTTATTGCCTAATGCTTGGGACAATGGTAACACTCCACAGAGGCTTAATGAAGCTGGAAGATAAAATTAATTTATGAATTTGCATGTTGAAATTTAGAGAGGGAAAGCAATTTGGCCAGAATCACCCAATTAATAGCGTCAGAACAAAATTCATTTCTAGATTCCTCATTGTGACTACAATATATAACCAAATCTCTTTTTTTCAAGCCCTTTTTTCAGTTCTGCTAAGTGGTGAGAAAAGCATCTTGTATAATGGCTTGGACAACTTAAAATTATAAAACTTTATATTATAAATTAAAGATGTGTGGCATAAGCTCAAAATCACTGTGTTTGTATTCTTGCAATAAGCAATGGGGTACAACAGAAGAACATGTTTGGATAAGCTGGAAAGTCTCCTAAAAATATATTTGTGTTATGCTGAGGATGCTGGGTCCACAGTGTAAGTGTGTAATCTCTCTGCTGTCTCATGATTCCTCCCTGTTCCGGGCTGCAGGCCCATCTCCTTATGTTTTCTTTCCCTTCAGCGTAACGGCTCCAGTTATGTAATTGTTCCCTTCACCGTGAGACCTCAGAGGTCGCTCCTTATAGCATGCTGTCAAGACAAGGGCATCCCGTGCAAATCAGACAGAGGCAAAGAGCAGGCACACGCCACACCTGTGTCACACTGGGGCACGCGTGCCTCTCGTGCCAGCTCTGGAGGCTGGCACTGGGGGCTTTAAGAGCATGGGAAACAACATGCGTCCCTGGAGCAGCGAGGGAAGAAGTGCTGCTGGCTCCCTGCATCTCCCAGGGGAATACTAAAGTAGGGAAAAAACAAAGCCCTTCAGTGGCACCTGGAGCTCATCCCGAAAGAGGCAGTCGTTTGGGGAGGCTGGGGCAAAAGAGGAGATGAGGTTCACGGACTTCACCAGCTCTGCTTAGCCTGCCCATTTCGTCCAGAAACAAAGAGAGCATTCCAGAGATGAATAGGCCCCGAGGGACCAGTTTAATACCTTCATTTCCTGTGCCAAGAGAGAAGAAAGGAAATGCCTAAGGTCACCCGGTAAATCGGTGGCCGAGTTCAGTCCCGTTTGCCCAGAGTCTTCAAGGCTGAGTCAGCTTTTCCCCCACTATGGCAAATAACAGGGCATCAGGACCGGGCGATCAAATATTTAAGGCCCGATAGAATTAAGCTCTCTGTTTCCTTCCACCAATAACCAACTTGGCAAACTGTAGGTACATAAGATGTTGACTCATTTCTGCCCATTCTGTCATGTTGATTTTAAAAGCTTGTGAAGAGGATCCTGGTACACATAAGCCATTGAAAAGCTCCACACCTGGTTCCTTCTCCACTCCCCGCCATACCCTGTATCACTCACCTCCTTTTCCTCAGCGGGCTTTTCTGGTTTAACAATGCTGCCCATGTCTCTTCCTTGGGCTTTGACCTCTACCCACCCCGACCCCGTCAGTACTAATATCTTTCTTGTCCAGGCCTCAGGAACCCCTGGACTTACTCATTGAGGAGAGTCAGCAGCCATGATCTGGGGGAGGGGGTGGTGGCTATATTAAACTGGTCATTTGCAAACCATTGTACTGATTAAAGGATCATAGAAGAGAATTAGAACAGTAACCAGAAAATTCCGATTCTAGCCTCATTCATTTATTTTGTAGCCCTTCTTCTATCTTGGTTTACATTTTCTTTATCTTTCCAAAAAGGAGGCAGTGAAATTTGAGTTCCGGCTTTAGTATTGTGTAAGTTTATGAACTGGAGGAGATCAGACAGGTGGAGAGAAATTTTCTGAATTAATGATGTCTCCCGTCAAATTCTTCATAAAGAAATGCGCTCCCTGGGGAATTCTTCAGCTAAGCAAATGCTATGTAAACATGAGAAATGACATTGATTTTCTTAATGTTGCAAGCTGTAAACTAATTTATATATATAAAAAAAGAATTATCCTGGTCCACTGAGAGTCATTTCTCTTATGATTTTTTTTCCTTTCTCTGAATAGAGCATCTCAGACTAGAATATTCTGGAGAACTTTGAAAAAGCCAGATTCTGCTGTTGGAGGAACATGTGAAGTAGAACATTATCCTTATCACCTGCTTCACGAAGCTTCAGACTTTCCCTGAATTATCTTTTATTCACATCTCAGAGGAAGAGATGACACTTTTTCCATCTGAGATTAACCTGGCCTCTTAGCTCCAATCTTACTCGGTCACTAATCACCCATCTTTCTTTCTAATTCTTCCAGCCTCATCCTCTTAATTGATTCCTCTTGCATCCCTCCTCCCACATTTGTAAGAAACTGCAATCTTCTCAACATGGAGCTGACCAACTCTTTCCTTTGCTAATCTATAAAAAATGTAAAACAAATAAACAAACACATAAAACACAGGCCTCATTCTTCTGAACCGGGGACTTCTTGTGCCTGCATTGCATCTGGCCCCTTTCATGTCTTCCCTGGACTCTGCACAACCCCCTGCCCATGACCCAACCTCTACACCTGCACGTGTCCACCCTTTCTTTCTTCTCCACAGCACAGCTCGTGTGGCTGGTAGCTTCCTCACTCACTCCTGCACGACAGCCCCAGTGATCCCTCATTGTCTCCCAAAGCCCGTACTCCTTGGTCTCCACCATCTGACACTCCCGAGCTGATTCTCCCACTCAACACAGGTGGACCTCTGTTGTTGCACCTTCCTCCCTTACTCCAGTGAGCAAAGGTCTCGGGAACCTCTTTCCTCATGTGGCTTAATTAAGAATGGGCACCCTAGCCCACCTTTCCCCAGCCTCTTGCCCATGACCTGGGAGTGTCTGGAGCATTCTCAGGAAAACACAGCACATGCCAGCCGACCTCCCCAGACAAACTGCCTCTACTTCCAAGCGTGTATCAAAAATGCCATCCCAAGGCGAGGTGATGCATCTGTATTTTTAATTCTTTCTCATCCTTTGCTTAATGTTTACTGTCTACATAACCCCGTATTTAATATTAATTGTCCTAGGAAGAATGATAATATAAAAACTGTCATTAATATTTGTACTGTACAATTTTATATCACAGTCATACACTCGATTTTTTAAAATTCAACTTTTTATGTGAGATAATTGAGGAGTCACATGAAGTTAGGAGAAATGATGTAGAGGAATCTCACGTACCTTCATTGACTTTCCACGGAAGATATTACAGTTTTACAATGACATTGAAAACAATAGTGTAATGTCACAACCGGAATATTGACACTGACACAGCCAAACAGAGAACGCTTCCAGCACCACGAGGGTCCCTCAGTTTGCCCCCTTCTGGCCACACCCACATCCCACTTAGGCCCTGGCCACTAGTCTGTTCTCCAGTCAATTGAAGAATCTTGTATGAATGGAGTCACATGGCATATAACCTTTTGGAATTCTTTGTTCACTCCACATGATTCTCTAGACTCATCCACGTGGTTGCATGTGGTTGTGTCAGCCGTCCCTTTCATGGCTGACTAGTATACCAACCAGGGCACGTGTGCACCCAGCTGGTTCAAGCATTCACCTACTGAAGAACACCTGAGTCATTTTCAGGGTTTTGCTATTTTGCTATGGACATGCTGGTTTTGTGTGAACATAATTTTCATTTCTCTGGGAGAAATGCCCAGTGAACAACTGCTGAGTCCCCATGGTAGTTGCACAATTAGTTTTTAAAAGAACTTCCAGGCTGTGTTTCAGAGCAACTACACCGATTTCTAAATTATCCATCCCTACCAGCAATGTATAAGTTATCCAGTGTCTTTACAACCTCACCAACATTTGGTGTTATCATTACTTTTTAAAAATTGTTGTGATTTTGACAGCTATGTGGCAGTGCTCATGTGGTTTATTGAAAGATCCATGCTCATATGAAGCACCCACAGAGCCGCTTGCAGATAATAGATGCTTAACAGAAGGCATCTTTTATTCATTTACCTACCTTAAAATACATTAAATCAGGATCTGTCTTTATAAAAGAGTGAATTACTAAAAAAAAAAAAAAAAGTAGGAACTGTATGTTGGGTTTATTTAAGCTACTTTGTCTAGTCTTACTCAGAAATGCCCCTCCCTCCAGTAGATTTCTTGATTCACTGCCAAAGTCAATTCCATTACCTCTTGGATTTCTCTGCATAATTCCTACTCGAGAAACCTCAGCCAGTAGCCAGTACCAGGTGGATGAGTGGCGCTGTTCACGTCTCTCAGGCCAGCTCTGTCTTAAGCTATTTAAATGAAAGCATCTTCTTTCAAAAATAAGTCTTGCCAGTTGGCTGCTTGAGAGTGAAACATCTTTATGAAGAAATTTTAAGCTGTCAGCTTCATGAGGACTAGAGATAAAGCAGGGTCTCAACACTGTTATTATCTCTTTTGATTTCAATTGACCTGTTTTCTTCTGAGTTCTGATTTAAAACCTGTGCCGTGTCTCGGCCATAGAACACTAGTCCAGAGAGGGGACCCTGGACACAAAGCAAGATGGAAAAGGAAGAATTTAGAGAAGACATCAAAGCAAGATGCCCAGCATTACTGCCGCATCACACCTGAGTTTGTCTGTGTGGAATGCACAGCAGCCTCATCCTTATCTGTAGACCCCAAAGCAGCAGGTGGTTGAGGAAAGTCACCAAAGAAGTAGGACTCCTGCATAAGCCTGGGCTGCAGCCTTTCCTTCTAGAAACCTCCCCCCCCCCCTGCTCTATAAAAGAAGAGGCTGCACAAAGGAATCTCTAAATCAGTAAATCCCAATGATGGGCTATGAAAGGAAGAAAATAAGGGTTGAATTGTCTTGTCATTAAAATTCCTTCCTAGACTGCTGAGTTCCTGTGCATTTGAATGAATTATCCAAGAATCAGTATTCGTGTTTAATTGGAAGATGGGGAGAACTGCAAAGCATCTGACAAGAAAAGGCAGATGAAATAGAAATGTCTGCAGGCATCGAAAAGTTTGACAAGCAGAAGAGCTTGCGATCTGAAAGACAGCTAGTGGAGCATGAGTCAGCGTGACATAACTTTAAAAAGTTAAATAATTAAGCTTACATAACAGGCATCTGATTGAATACCTAGATTCAGATTTAATTGACATTTCTCACCTCTCTTTGTCAGTAACTATACATTACTCAATTTAAAAGTGGAGAACTTTCATTATTTTTTTTTAAAGAATCATCTGCAGCATGTCTATGACCTTAAGTCTAAATTTAGCAAAGGAGCTATTGTCCTTCCAACCCCCCCCCACCACACCCCCCACAACCTACACACACAAAAAAACTTACCATTTGTTCTCTGAAAGGAGAGGATATTGGGGATGTGGCTCCCCCAGCATCATTTCCTGTAGGTAAATTGAGATGTAAGTAATATCATGCAGTTAACTCATTAGCGTATTTACTGGGTGGCAGGCCATTTCCTAAGCACATGGGGAGAGGTGTTGAGCCTAATCAGACCTAGTCTGCCCGCTTTGAGGAGCTCCCGGGCAATGGGAAATACAGAACGTTAAATAGATGCCATTCAGGGGGAAGTACAAGATGTTCAAAGGACAGAAAGAGTTTCCCAGGGTCAGAGAGAGCAGCTGAGGAGGAAGTCCTGAGATCGGGTCCTGAGGACCCAGTAGAATATGTCCCATGTAGCATGACAGGAGAAGCATAAAGCTACATCACTCCAAAGCTCATTCCAAAGTCCACCTGAGTATATAATTTTAATTTACAAACTATGTTAGATAGAGTGGCTACGTACAAAAAATTGTCAGAGGGCAAATAAAAATGTAAACCTAAGTTAGAGTATAGAATAAGAAAGGAACTTCTGCATGTCATTGGCATGAAGTGGGAGAAGATCAGCAAGGGAATTAACCTTGAACTGGACCTTGAGGGACAGAAAGAATTTTAAAATGGAGTAAAGGAGAGTTTGGAGGAAGGTGCTAAATGTTTAGCTTTGCTTGTGCAGAGAGTGGGAAGAGATAAGCTACAGCCAGAGGGTGGGAGACCTTGAATGCTGGCTAAGGAATCTGGTTTTTATTTGTCGAATTTTTACAAAGCTACATCAAGCATGTACCAAATAAATGAGTGTGCCCAAATAAAAAAATGTGTCTATTTTCTTTACCTGACGCCAATGAGCCAGTCATATGACCTTCAGAGCCAATACTTACTTTTCTGGTAGACATACTAGTACATATATCCTTATTTCTGCCTGTTTTCTCAGCATAATTACCAATAAGATCCCCTGTTTCTCTCAAAAGTGCCCTGGGTTGAATGATAAATTATTTTACTCTTGGGGCCTTAGCCCCAGTTGCTCTGAAAAAGGCTCCCTTGATAGTCAAATCTTACCCAGTGGAAACTCAGTCCAAGCTGTTTACCCATATTAAATGCCCCAATAAACAGGCCA
>NW_017731487.1:733530-735649 GCF_001890085.2 Hipposideros armiger | reverse complement strand
GACAAGTTGCTATCCTTTTGTTCTTCAGTCTAGTTGTAGAGGACGTTGCTCCACTGGCCCAAGTTGGCACCATCATTGCGCTCTTCCCAGGCGAGGCAGATCAGTCGCCGGCTTCTGGGTGGCCGCTCACTGCGGCTACTGGCCGCTCACACTGGCTGCTGGCTACATACGGTAGCCCATGACAACCCTCTGCCACAGGGGCTGCAGCCTACCTGTTGCCGGCGACTCACGGCAGCCCAGCTCCAGGTTGAGCTGTTGTTCAGCATCTTAGCTGTAGAGGGCAGCGTCACTGGCCCTCATATGTAGGATCCGAACCGGGGCCCTCTGGCGTCCCAAGCCAGCTCTTAACCAACGCGCCACTCGGCCGGCCCTCTCTCTTACCTTTTGGTATTTAGGAATATCTCCTTTTGTTCCCATAATTCCCTGAGCTATAGGCTTTGTTATACATTACGGTCATCATGGGTTTATTTTCTGTCTCCCGGTTTCACTGTGAATTACACAATAATTGCCAGAATGGCACATCATTCATCTGAAGCCACAGCACCCAGAACAGGGCTAGAACAAAGCAGGCAATCATAAAATGCGTCATAAATGAATCAAATGCATTACTTAATTAACAAGTGTAAAGGTACGGTTTTCTTCTCAGAGAAGCCGATATGAAGCCATCGGAGGGCACCCATGGCTGCAATGTGGGGAAGCCAGGATTCACGCTACATTAGAAGAAATGCAGTGGTTGGAGCAAAGGGCTGGCATTCAAGTCCTGCCCCTTAGCAAACGAGTCATATGAGCAAGGAACTTAATCTTGTAAACTTCTGTGACCTGGACTGCACAATGAGAGCAATTGTGCCCTTTCCCGTGGCTGATGAGAGGCTGAAAAGCGGTCACACATGAAAGCGCTGTCAAAATGTGGGCTAATGCTACTCACTGGGCGATGTGACTCCCTTTGTGCCCCCATCCCATTCCATGTTATGACACTATTATAAGTATTCCATTATCACGTCCATCCCAATCGGGGAAAGAAACACTGCTGTCATTTGCCACGAATTCATATAGCCTGGGTATAGCTGCCATGCGCTGTTCTTAGTTGTCCCTCATGTCCCCAAGTAGCCTGCACACTAAAGCTGAGCCTTTTTCCGGGAGGCAGAGGCATCGTCTCAGGCCACAGCCAGGCTGAAGGCGACAGGATCTCTTCACGGTCACAGCAAAAGAACCTGGCAGTCGGCATCGCAGGCCTGGGTTGAAGAAACCCTCTGCCCTTTGCCAAGGTCCTCTTTCCATGCCAACAAGCCCTGCCTCCCGGCCTTTCCACCTGCTAGTGCCTCGACTTGAAATGCTCTCCCTTCTGTCTTTGAACCAGTTAGTTCTAACTTTACACGCGGCTTCCTCAGAGAAGCCTCCTCCAGGCCTCCAGAACGGCGCTGAGTCCCTGGTCCATGCTCCTTGTCACCCAGGCATCCCCATGAGACTGTATTGAAATCATCATTCACATAAGGAGTTTGTATATGTCTGTCTTCTCCACCAGAACATAAGTTTGATGAAGTCAGGGACAACCTCTGTCCTTGTCAACACTGGAACGCAGTGTCCATTGTAACCACAACACCTTGCAGGTAAAAGGTACTCATGACAATATTTTGAATGAAAGAAAGCACCAGTGAGGTCACCTTGGGGAAGCCCTACACTCTCTGAGTCTTGGTTCCCACATACGTGAAAGGACCTTCCTGGCCAATGGCATATGGCAGCGAGAACACGTGGTCTCTGAAAGCTCTTTAGACAGCAGACATTAACGTACAGTCAGGGACTAAGGTGACACGGTATCTATGCAATGTATTTTAGGAAGTGAGAAACGCATGTAAAGATACAAACAAATAAATGTACCTATCAGGCATTGAGTTCATTTGGAATAGAAGCAGCCAGGAGATAAAAAAGAGGACATATGTTGATTTTGAGTACAGCAGAAATTCCAAACTCTCAAGTGTCTTTGGAATTATTAGAGCCCTCTCAGTGCAAATTGGGTCACGCTGGAGATATATTTGGATTTTGCCATCCACTGAGTGGTGCCTGCCATTGACTGTGGAGATGAATTAGAACTTACTGTAAATAGAACGAAGAGAGCTTTGTT
>NW_017731487.1:725602-731635 GCF_001890085.2 Hipposideros armiger | reverse complement strand
GTCTTTGGGCTTGCGCTCTGCAGTGGATGCTATTGCAAGACAGCAGTGAGGTGTGACGCGGGGATCCCGCTTATGTTTCAGAAGGATCACTTTGGCTGTTCTGCTGAGAATAAGCAGTGGGAGGGAAGTGGGGAGGCTGTGGGGAGGTTCCTGCAGTGATCCAGGCAAGAATGGTGTGCTGAAAATGATTAGCAATCCAAATTACCGGGTTGTCGGAAAAGTCATGCCGTATTTTTGTCTGTTTTTCATTGCGAGAATGCATCATGACTTTCCCGACAACTCAATATAATGGTCCAGGCAAATGCTTGATAGACTGCGTAAGCTAACCATTTAAAAGCTATGCAGAGTCCATCGTCAGAGCTCCCCATTCCACTTTTCAGATGAGAAAACTGAATTCAAAGAAATTAAGGCCTTCCCCCGTGTCACATCACACATGTAGTTAATGGAGGAGGCAGGTTTCAAATCCTAACTATAAGGCATAGAGCACCCACTGTCTGCAGCTTGCTGTGAGTCACCGAAGATTGAGTCCCTGCCCTCAGGAGCCACAGGGGACAGATGAGAGGGGAGGGACACATATGCACAGATGACAGGAGGGGAACAGGGCGCCCTTCTGTGCCGAAAGCATGCTGTCCTCTCACAGAACTTTCCCTAGATGCCCCCAACAAGTACACGGCTCAGGGAGGAACCCAGTAGGCCTGGGGTGACTTTTCAAAGGCATGGAGCCAAATATGAAGAGCCAGAAGAAAATAAAAAATAAAAACAAGAAGACACATCAGACCGGCTTCCAGGGTGCAGAGGAAATGCCAGGAAGGAGGGTCGCGCTCCACGTCAGGCTCGCCTCTCTATTTCTCCATCCGCTTTGCTTTGCCCTTCCCACCCCCTCTCTCTTTGCACCAATCTTGACTAAAGAGGGACTCCTATGTCCTTGCCCTTTCTCCCTTGCAAGTAACTACAGTCTGTGAGAAGCTGACATGCTGCGCAGAGTCCAGATCTGTTTGCCCACGAGCCCCAGCCTTGACCTTTCCTACATTGCACTGGGCTGACGCCGTGGTTCCCAGACTCCCAACTTGGCTGGTTTGGGACTCCAGTGAGCCAAAGGGCGCCTTGGATGCGAAATAGAAAAGCTCCAGGAAAGGAAAAGCTGGGTCGTTTCCCCCTCTCTTCCTTCGCTCCAGCCTTGGAACGCCTTTGCAGCCTGGCTGGTGACCCGGCCCTGTCTCTGCAGCTCTTCTCTCTGCCATCCCTTTGGGATGGTCCTGGCTTTCCTTCTGCAGCTGATCTCTGGGTTGCTTTGTTGCGTTTGTTATTTATTCTCTTTGGGTTCTCAGATCATCCATCGCCAATGTAGCTGATTCCAGGGATTCAATTCCTCCTGTTTTTCCACACTTAAGCAACTTCTGCTTTTCTTGAATGACATACAAGCATACTTCCAAACAATAGAAAGCCACGCACTCGTGAATGTGCCACCTTAAAAACAATACAAGGTTCCAATTTTCAACTTTTTGCCTTCAGCTGAGTTCCATCACAGATTTACAAGGTAACGGTAGAAATTTCATTTGAATAGAAGTCGAAGTGTTTACAGTCAGAAAGGTAATTTTGAAAGAATAAGCATCAGTTTCTTTAAAAGTTTTCCTAATGAATTAAGACACATTATCATCCACGAATTTTCTAAGAGATCCATCAATATTTAATTTTCTTCTGAGAACCACATTAGGATTAACATTACAAAGAAAACAGGCTTTTGTTCCAAGGAAAAAAATGTATCTCAGTGATACGGTTGCTTTATCTGATAGCTTCATAGCTTCGTTAGCAAAACACAGGGTGTGTGGGGGGGTGTTGTTTATACTGACAACAGTATCTTTTTCCTGAGTTTCTGCCCCTTGCTATTTTTAAAAACGAAGCACCATTTTGCCAGCAGGAAGGCAGGGTACATAAAACTTTGCAGCATCTGGGTCTCTTCCAGAATGTTTGGCTAATCTTTGGGTGATCTCAAGAGAAGGTAATGGAAGAATTTTAATAGTTAGCAGGGGTTATGTGAGCTCCTCTTTTTATTACCTGGGTCAGCTAACACNTTTTTTGCTTTTTTTGTTTTAATTTAAGATGAGGACGTGATGGTCTTCGCAATGCACAGGGCTCTGTACATCCCCATGACAACCTACCTCCTCCGCATCCTCAGCTCTCCTGATCAGGTGCCTCTGAGGTGGGACCTGGGCTAGTCCTGACAGTCCGCGTTAAGTGGGCAAATCAAACAAAGACATCAGTGAAGTCAAGGGCGTACTAAGTCCCCCTGGGAAGGGTTGCACCTTGGAGGGTGTTGTTAAACTTGAGCAAAGCAAGGAGAGGTAGGGTTTGAGTTGTAGGTAAGGGCTGGCATTCCAGGTGGGACAGGGTGAAACACCACCTGCTTTGGGAATCAGGATTGCTCTGGAAAGGAATTCTATGCTCTCGTTGGTCTTGCCATCTCTACTTCTACAAGATCTGGATAGAGTCCTACTGTTCCTAGCCATGAGTCAGTGGTGGGCCCTATATCAACTCCTCCCCTGTGGACTTTCTTAGAGGTCAAAGCCCTCATGAATGAGCCCAAATACCCTGTTCCCTGGGGATCTTTCCATAAAGGTTCTCATCAGAGGACTGCTGTGTGTCTTCTGTGAGACTGCCCTATACCCTGCTTGGACCACACACTTTAACATCTTAATGTACTAGGAGAAAGAGGTATTAAATATGACACTCACGTGCTAAGTTCTCATTCACTGTATAGTTATTTACTCAAGGGATAGTCACTGAGTGTCGATTGGGACCCACTTCCTGCCTTAGATTCTAAGAATATAAATTCAAATACAACGTGAGTGCTGACCCCCAGGGCCTTGGAATTGGTTTAATGACTTTATGAGCGCGTGTTGCGCAATTTAACCAGGAGTCATTCTGTTTATGGGGACTGTGAGCTGCATTTCTTAACTAGCTCGTAACAATTCCCCTTTTGGCCGGGACACAGAGGGTATGCAGACCATCCTTGCTGATCAGCACTGCTGTGCTGTTGGCTGACTCAGTGGCCACACAGGGAAAAGGCAGGAGAAGGACCCTGTGGTCTAGAACATAACCACCAAGAGGACTTTTCTTGGTATACATTTGGGTATGTAATATGTAGTGAGAGAATGGAGCGATACATTTCAGGTGCTATCCCTGAGCTCTTGCTGAATGAAACGTCACCCCTTGTCACCCTCTCTCTCTGTGTCTCTAGGGATGAGCCTGTCTTATGGGTTGGAGGGTAACATGATTTTGAACTTTTCCCAGTTTTTGCATCTTAGCCTATATATGTCCTCCACACTAGTGAGAAAAAGACAACAACAAAAAAAATACTTTTTAAAGAAAAAATGAGAGCTCTTACTTCTCTTTGCCCTCAAGAACACAATTCTGAGTAAAGTGAGTTTCCTGTCAGTCTGGGAAGCAGGAAATCAGTGCCTTGTGGGTTGATTCATGCAGCTGGGCCTGAGGGGTGGGCCCCTGCCCTGTGACACAGGGGAGAAGCCGTCCTCTCAGCTCCCCTGGTTATCGGGAACATGGCCAGGTCCGGGGCACCATGGGTCCAGCACAGGTGGCATATGATGTGACAGATCTTGGCTGCAGGGACCCCAGCCAGTTTCATGGTCTTGGTTGTGGCATCTCCAAAGGAGGCCAGGCTCTGGTTGTGACATTGCGGAGGGATGTCCCCATGCCTGACTCTGCATGACCTTCACTGCTTCTGAATTACGCCATGAGCTCCCTGGACAAGACATACCATGTCAAGAGAATATATGTCCCCCAGCAAGTTGACAGGTCTTCTCCCGAAAGTAAAGATGAAAACCTGTAAAGCCCAGAGAGAGGGTATTCCGCAGTCCTCACCCTCTGAAACAGTGGAGCGACAGCTGTCCCCAACAGCCTTCAGTTTCCGTGCTGGCCGCTGGAGCTGGTGCCATGGAAAGATAGCATCCCCTGGCAAACTTCCGAAGTCTCTCACGAGTCTCCTTTGGCCACAGGGGTCTCTCGAAGCTTTGGCAATCTCACCAAGACTTTAAAACAGAAAGGCAACCAGTCAAGACGAGGGGCTGGGAGGTAGGGAGCCTGCCTGCATTGGAGCCCCAGTTTTGCTATTCACCAGCAAATCACATCTGGGAGCCTCACTGTCCTCATCCGTGAAATGGGAATGATGAGAATCTTACAGTATTGCTCTAAGATAACGCCCTTGTTTGTGGCCTTAAAGATTCATAGGAATGCTAGTTATCATTATTACTGACCATACAAGTTGCCAACTCCAATGCCACCTCTTTGCCATTCCAGGTCTTTGTTTTCTCTGCTGCCCCTGCCCTCCTGCCAGTGACCCGTGTGATGCTGAGCACAATCCTTAACACGAGACCTGTCAGAGAAAGGTGTGGGGTCGTCGGTCACCAAGCACAGTCCAGGCAAGTTGCTGTTGAGGTTTTTAGTTTCTAAAATGGGGTAGAAAGGGGCACATCTTGGACCAATGTTGTTGCCTTGTTTTTGGCTTCTCGTGTTGGTGAGCTCTGTGGGGGCCTGGGTAGTGTCTCTCTGGTTTACTGCTCACTTCCCAGCACCCCCTTGTGACTGCTGATCCTCATACATGTTGGTTGATTCACAAATGTGTTTTGGGGACTGCCTCAAGGAAACCCAAAGCATCTTACTTCTTGTACCAATAAGCTTATTAATGAATCTACTTTTTGGGAGACTTGACTTTCTTCAAGCTTCCTATGGTGACTATCTCCTTCACGATAGTTTATTTTCACCTAATTGAAGTTTCCACTTTACCTCCTTCTTTTAAGTGAAGCTGTCTAAAACAAACAAACAAACAAACAAACAAACAAACAAAGAACAGCAACAACAAACCCTGGGTGGTAACAGGGGCAAGTAAGAATGCAGGCCCCATTACCTGATCTGGGTTTAAGTCCTGTCTCCACTGTTAGCTGAATGACTTTGGTCAAGTTAATTTACCTCTCTGAGCCTTGGTTTCCTTATCTATAAAATGGCAATAATGTGAGTATTCACCTTTTGGAGAGCAGTTGACGATCAAAATGTGAAAGTTTATATCAAGTTCACAAAACAGTGTCTGGCACGTGCTGACTGCGCCACAAATTGTGACTGAGCGTGTAGTGTCTGCACCTGGAAGACCAGCCACCTTGGCCTCCATGCCGTCTCGCAGGCCTTTGTATGTCACCAACCCACCCGGTCATCTGCTCCTGTGGGGCACAAACCTAGTAGATGCTGCTCGTTGGAATTAGCTGCACGCTCAAATCCACAGCTGTCTTCATCTGCCTGGCAGATGTCCCTGGAGAATTTCAAAGTCAGCATGTCCAAATTTGAACCCATCATCTGTCAGAGCAACATCACCGTCCCGTTGGTCACCCATGTCAGAAGCCCAGGACATTCCCGGGCTCCTGTCCCCAGACTCTGAGCATGTGATCACCCCGCCGAATGGACCTCCTTGTGACATCTAGAACCCAGCCCAGGCTCTAAGTCCCTCTGCCTGGCAGGGTCCTTAACCGCTCACATTGCCCGCTGGTCTTACCTCCAGTACCGTGGGCCAGTACTGTCAGAAATCCAGTCCTTCCCAGCCATGGACAAAGTCACTCTAACAAACGATCACACAACACTCTTGCTCAAAAATCCTTCTGTAACACCTGCCAACACCAGGGAAAAGGTCATACCCCTCATCATGTCATGCAAGGCCCCTCATTTTTCAGCCTTTGCCTGCTACACCCCTCCTCCCATCCTTTGCTCCGGCCACCAGAGGACACCACTGTGCTTGTCGCTGGTGTGCACTGTCCTCTGCCTGGAATGCCCCTCCTTGGTCCTCCTGATAAAGCCCCCTTCATTTATTAAGGCTCATTTGATTGTCACTTTTCCATGACTCTTCCCCAGGCCTGAGGCACTGACCCCCGTCTCTCTCTTACCTTTTTTTTTTTTTTAAAAAAAGACTTTTATTGAGAAATTGGGGGAAGGGGACGGACAAGTTGCTATCCTTTTGTTCTTCAGTCTAGTTGT
>NW_017731487.1:721591-722836 GCF_001890085.2 Hipposideros armiger | reverse complement strand
TAGGCAGGGAGACTCTAACTCGGGAAATACCCCACATCCATACCTCTTTTTTAAAAGATGCAGATATACTTCTTTCTTTCCTGAGAAGGCAACCTTCCATGCCCCGTTTTTATTTCTTGTCTTCACCGCTGCTTCCTTCGATCTTTTCCTGTTGTCATTTAAGCGATAGGTCCACAGTCACTTGGTCATTCATTTAGCAAACATTACTAACCCCTCTTAGGAGCTAAATTCACTGCATAAGCAGAGAACCCCACTGGCCTTCCTCAGCAACTCCAGTGCCACCACCAAGTGCCAGCGTGAGCGGAAAATGTAGGGGCGTTAACTGCCATGTGGGAGCACTTCCAGTCTCCCCGACGGGCACCTACAAGGGTGACCAGGACTGTGATAGGTGAAGACTCGGAGGGCTAAGCAAACAGCATGAGCGAGGGCTCAAGGAGGGAAAAAAAATATAAAGATATTAACAACATAAAACCTGATGATTTGGAAGGCACTTCAAAAGATCTCTCTGAATTTATTTATTGCTGATGGATAAACATATTATTCTTAGAGGGCTGCAAGTTCCACTTGGACCCCGGTCACCTCCGCATCCTGTTATTCCCTCCACAAGGTTAGTAAAAATGCCACGTTAGGTGCTGCAGAGAGTGCTGAAGCTGAAAGAAGGGGCGCTGGCCAGACCCGCTGCTGAGAGGCCTCCGGGAGAGGCTGTTTGCAGGCTTCTCACTTTGCTTTCCCTCATTGTGAGTTCTGTCTCTCTTGTTATTAATCTGTGGCCTCCAGCCTGACAATGGGGACAGACAGGTGAAGGGAGATACAGGTGTGCTCCACCCGCAGAGCAGATGGCTTCTCAAAATGTGTGCACAGGCTGACACAATCGAGTTTAAATTCTGAAGGCAAGCTGAGGTCATCTAGACCAACCCTTTCGTGGGAGTGACGGGGACACAGAAACCCAGAGCCGGTCCCCACCTGCGTGGCAGGAGCAGAACCAGGACCTGGGTCTCTCACCAGCTGAAATTCATGCACGAGGGGAAGTGCACAGAGGCATGAAGGAGTTACCGAGGATGTGAGAAGATCAGTGTTATGGAAAAAAGGAGAAGTTTGGCAGATGAAGGGGGATCAGGAATGCCAGGACGTTAGGCAGATAGAAGGGTGAGGCACCATGTTACACAGACGAGTGGGAGGAAGGCTCAGTAACCAGGTGACATCTGAGCAAAGGCTTGGAGGAAATGAGGGGTGAGCCATGTGGCC
>NW_017731487.1:715909-719114 GCF_001890085.2 Hipposideros armiger | reverse complement strand
TGAGGTTGTATTGGGAGAGGCTGGGAAGGTGTGTTGTCTTAACTCCTGAAGAGAAGCTGGGGCGATATTCATCACACTAGAGAGGCCCATTTAGCCTGAATTAAAATACTCATGCGCGCTGGTCACCACGCGCGCTGATCACCATGCGCGCTGGTCACCATGCGCGCTGGTCACCATACGTGCTGATCACCATGCACGCTGGTCACCATGCATGTCATCCCACACGTGTGTGCCTTTGTTTGTGCTGCTGCCTTGCTCACTTGACCCTGCTACTCCACTGTACTTATCTCTGAAGATTTATCTCATCAGCTCCTCTAGGAAGACGTCCTTGATTCCTCCCTCTCTCCAGCCTTGCTCTGCAGCCTCCCCTCAGAATTCCTGCAGCTCCCTTTTCTTCTACTCCTGGGGCCACGGCGATCTCTTAGTGGGTCTGCGGCCTCTGCAGACTCCGAGCTCCTGCAGACATGCACTGTCTCCAGACGTGAGGTGCAACCTAGACAACTTCTCAGTACATGTTTCTTGAACTGAGCTGAGCAGAGTGGCTGATAATTCATGAAGCCTTGATCATGCCTGCGGCAAAACTGCCAAAGGCTGCAGTTCCTCTACCTGGTGCTCCACGGCCACTGCTGGACCCAGAGGAAGGCTCAGCTCGTGTCTGTAGCGTCGCCCATGTGTCCACGCTGCTCTCATGCTTCCTTTTCTTTTTGGCTTTCTCCTGCAACAATTACACAACCTCCTCTCCTCCTCTCTCCTACTCCTCCTGCGCTGCACTGTTACCTCCAGCTCTGAAAAGCTATGAATAAAGCAAGACAGCTGGTACTCAGGGATCCTGTTACTAATTCAATACGTGCATACCTTTCCACTGAGTCCAGCAAAGCTGCAGTTTTCTTGAGAATGGCAAAGCTAAATAAGCCTTTCCTTCTTCCCCTGCGGAAAAGTACAGATCTCAGCAACCTGAAAGGGCTGGGAGAGCTCAGGCAGAGGTGCCCCATCCTTTATGGGAAAGTAATGGGGGATAAGCCAGAGGACCCTGGTGAGAAAAGCCTCTGCCATTTGCTTCCTCTTCGTGACCCCAAGGCAGCTACTTCACCTCTTTGCAGCTTGGTCTTTCTATTTCTAAAATAAGGTCAATACCATTTATCGCACTGTGTTTCAAAGACGATTAATAAGATAATGTTATGCAGAGTCTGGCACTTAATGTTCAAAAATGGGTAGTAATAATAAGAAGAATAAGAATAAGAAGAATAGTAATACATTTTTATTCCAAGTTGTTATCAGTCGAACTTCATGCCCCTCAAACTTCATCTTGAAGTCCTAACCCCAGAATGTGACCTTCTTTGGGGACAGGGCCTTTACAGAGATAATCACATTACATGAAGTCATTAAGGTGGGACCTAATCCAACATGACTGTGTCATTATAAATAGGAGGAATCGGGATACAGACACGTACCAGGGAGACGCCTTGTGAAGATGAGGCAGAGATTGGAGTGAAGCTTCTACATGCCAAGGAACGCCTAAGACTGTCAGCACTCTGCCGGAAGCTGGGGGAGGCCTGGAGCAGACGCCCTCGGGGCCTCGGGAGGAACCAGTCCTGCTGACACCTGGATTTTGGACTTGCAGCCTCCAGAATGGTGAGAGATTAAATTTCTGTCATTAAACCCCCAAGTCTGTGGTAGTTTACCTTTGAGGACACTGAGAACAAACATGTTGGATAAATGCCTAAGGTGACAGTGCAGCGGGGAAGGGGACCCGACCCACGTTGCAGGCTTCGGGCGCAGTATCTTTTCAGGGAGCACCCGTTTCAGTCCATGAGTAACATGTTGGTTTTCAGTCTGTCCACACCCCTCATGCACCCCGTCCTCCAGTGGACCCTCCCAAGCCCCTTCCTTTGAATGCTCAGATCACGTCGTCTGTTGCTCTCCTCACTGCTAAACACACAAATCCTTTCCTTTCTCCCCGTTCTGCATTGTGCTGAGAAACCTTGACTTTGAAAGCCCCTCTCCCACAAAAGTTCTTCTCCTGCCTCTGGGCTTTTACTCCTGCTGTTCCTTCTGCCTGGAAGTTCTCCTGACGCACAAGCCAACTTGGAGCACCTTTTCAACACTTAGTTCAAGAGTCGCCTTCCCTGAACCCTCCCCTTAAAACTCTTCATCCCCTGCTGACCCCACTGCAGGGCTAGGCCTCCAGGGGGGCTTCTGTTATAGCTCCTGGTTTGCTTTCGGGTGAGTGGTTTTGTTTGTGGTTATGTATTTACATCCTTCTGTCCCCAACCTGCTGTAGTCCTGAGAACAGGAACTGCATCTTCTATCTTATTCATCTCTGCATCGCCAGCACTTAGCATCTGGTACATATTAGATGCCCAGCAAATATTTGTTGAATGAATGAGTAAGTCACATTAATTGATATTGACTAGTGCTTTACAGTTTACAAAGTGTTTCAAATGGCCAACAGTATGAGTAAAAGCGAAAGACAGATCATGCAGATCTAGTGACCGGTCCACTGCGGACTCCTGCCAAGCCGGACTCAATTTTAAATGAGTTACTGCTCTCCAAGGACCTGCAGTGGAAATACAGCTGTTAGGGGAGTGTGTTGGTGTGAACTTGAACAAAGGAGGGCAACTTCACACATCCCCTTGCAATTTGATTGACAGCATGACCCCTGGCCATTTCATATGTGTTTAAGAACCATGAATGCTGGCGTCCATGAGGAAAGGTCAGCAGGATTAACAGATGTACCTGTGGCCAGGCAAGGGGACCGGTAGCTTTGTTTCTATCTGTGATGACAGACCCCTCTCCCAAATAGGTCATATCCTCAAGGCAAAAGGCTCTCTTCTCCCTGTTTATCAGACCTAGAGCGCTCATGGAGTTTTCAGTCTCCCTTCTGAGTGCAAAGCCCATTGCCAAGGTTTCTGGTGAAGCCATTTGGAAGTGGTGAGGGGCAGGGGATTCACACAGAAGGAGGCTGGTTTTACGGCTGCTCCTCGGCAGGACCTCCTTGCCCAGGGCCCCAGAGAGACCAACGAACCGATAGAGATAGAAAGCGGGCACATTACCAGGCCTGTCTGCTGCCCACCGGCCCAGCTCCTTACATACACCCAGCCCGTGGGGGGACAGCATTAAGAGACACCGCTGTCACCCACATTCCGACACTGGAATCGTCCCAGGCCATCTCCCATCTACCTGCCTCACTCCTGCTTCCATCCTC
>NW_017731487.1:706880-715404 GCF_001890085.2 Hipposideros armiger | reverse complement strand
GATGTAAGCCACCCTTTGCAATGATGTTAAGCTTTCACGTTTCTGGGTTACTGATTTCTCTCTAATTTCATTTGACTTTGCCTTACCATTATTTCTTTGTTTCTCTCTAATTGTTAAATTCCCAAATCCTTAGAAAGGAGGGATGAAAATTAGTGAAAATTAAATTATTGCATTCACTTAAACAAAGACTACCCATAACCCAAAGCATGTCCTATGTTTTCTATAAGGTCTCTGAGATGAGAATTGATTTGGGAGTTTGCCTGCTCCTGAAACGAATCAGATAATCAGATACTGAAATGTATCCTAGATTCACAGGTAGCGACTGGTAGAAGATGATTTACAGGTTTCCTAATCTAACATGGGCATTTTAAAGATGGGAATATGAAAACGGGGGAGAGGGAGTCATCCAAAAGTCATGAGTGAATGTTTGTCAATAATAACATCCTTTATTCAATAATTCATTTGTTTATTGAACACCTACTATATACCCCAAAAGAACAGTGTAGTAAAGGGGTTGAGAGAATGGACTTTAGATCTAGACAGCCCTGAATGGAAATACATGTTCCACCATGTCCTACTAACCATGGCTGCCTGCTGTGTGATCTCAGACAGATTCCTCTCCCTGAAAGGCGGATAGCGGTCCTTACTTCAGAGGACTGTCCGATGACAGAATGCGACCTTACACATAAAGCTTCAGTACATCACGTGGCATAAGGCTGAGCTGAATAAATGCCGGCTACACGTTAGCAGTTTCTGGGCTCCCAGCATGGCCTGCTTTCCCCCACATTATGAAGCAGTAAAATGTGATGTAATGGCCATTTGGGCTACAAAATCCAGGTTGTGGTCCCAACTCCTTCAGCTTCAGACCGACAGGGAGACCCTGAATAAATTGCTGATTGAAAACCTCTTTCTATACTATACAATAGTGATTAACACAGGGCAAATTTATTTAAAAAAAAAAACAGACATAAAGGTGAGACGTAGACCTCAGCGCAGTGTTGAAGAATCAATAATTGCATTACAGAGAAAAGCCACACAGAAGATTGGCCGAGTAGGATCCCACTGGTGCCAGGGCAATAGATCAACATAGGCGGCTAAAACACTCCTGTTTGCCCAGCAATAGCTATGTATATTGCAGACATAGTCACCAAGCTACCAAAATGCTGTGCAGTAGCCTAGAATTTGGTATTTTGTTTTTTCGCTCTATCTTCAGATCACCTACCATGTTAACTTAACCTACCAAAGGAGTAAACAGTGCAGATGTAAGGAAAAGACACAGCTTTTTCAATCACTGTCCACACAGGAACCTTTGGTTCTGTCAGACAGACCCCCTTGCCACGCTGTGAGTATGTCCCCAGCTCTGGGTCAGAGAGGTCCCGTCTCTTCCTACCTGGCAGGTTGGAAACTCAGGCAGGATTTTTATGCTGCAATCTTGAGGCAGAATTTCTTTTTCTCCAAGAAAGTTCAGGTTTTGCTCTTAAGGCCTTCAAATGATAGGATCAAGTCCACCCACTTTATGGAGGGCCATGTCCTTTTCTTACCATGAAGTGATTGTACATGTTAATCACGTCTACAAAACACCTTCCCAGCAGCATCTAGACTAGGGTTTGCTCAAACTGGCACCTTGGCACTCAAGCCTAATCAAGCTGACACACAAATTTAACCGTTATGTAGGACTAGAGGTGGGGATGAGGCTTGGCTTTGCTGTCAACTTACTTGGAATCATTACCAATTCACATGATCTTTCATTTCCTGAACCATAAAAAGAAAAGTTTGGAGCAGACTCTAAGTCCCGGTGAGATTCCAATTCTGTTGTTTGTAACCTGTAGATGCTAGGCTGTCCTTACTTGCCCCGCTGCCTTCAGGACCCCCTCTGTCCATCAACAATCGATTTCACTGCCAGTCCCATCCAGGGCCTCACCCTTGGGCCCACTCACTCCTATGAGCTCACTTTTCTAAGCAACACCATTGATCTCAGAGGCATGGAGTGGAGCTTTGATGTTCATTATAGTAAACATGTTCCTCTCAATAGAAAGAAAATATATCTTGGGAAGGTATTTATTCAGGTAGCCAAGAGGAGGAATGCTGTCTCCTTGTAGGTACACGGAGTGAAATAATAAACCGCTTTGCCAGGCAGACTCTGGAAGCAAACGGAGGGCTTTCAGTGCACTGTAGTTCCAGCCCCATGAGTTGTGTGAGTTACCTGGTGAACAAATTGGACAGGTACAGAGTGATCGGGCCTAATGAGCACACACAGATGCCACCTGAGTCCTGTACATATGGCAGCATTTTTCCAGACATTTTGTTTCCTTTGGCCCCAAAGTCTTCCTAATATTTCAGCTTCATGCTGTGATTTTTTAGTAGAATAAAATTACAGCAGCTCAAAATGATACCAGTAATTATATTCTGTTCTGATGAGAATGACTGTGTGTTCCAAGTTGCTAGCAGGGCCTCTAGCAACAGTCAGAGAAGCGCTTTCTTTGTGCCAAATAATTAAGTAGGGCATTTTAGCAAGAGAGGAGGGGAGACAGCAAGGTCACTCAGACCTGAGCGGTTTGTCTCTGTCGTCCATTGGCCAAAGGTTAACTCTCCAGAGCCTCATTTTCCTTATTGGTAAATTAGAGATAATAATATATCCACCTCATAAAACTGGATGATTGAAGGAGAAGTATATTTTTACATATATTGTAAGGGCTATCACGAAAAGGTGGTGGATAAGAAATATCCACAAAAAAATGAAAGATAAGAGTTCTTAATCAGGGCTCTCTGAAGATTCAATAGGTGGGACATTCATGTTCAAAACTATACCAATTCAAAATAGACCACTGTCTCTCCACTTCCAAGAGCAGTCTCCCTCTTCCCCACCTTGACTCTGGAATTGGCCGTGTGACTGGCTGTGGCCGTGACATGCTAGCTGATGTGACACAAGGTTTGCGAAGCAGTTGCAGCGTTGGTCTTGCCTTCCTGTTTCTGTCCCTGCCTTGAGCAGAGCTTACCCAGGGGGACCTGCTGTTCCAGGGGGAAGACGAGAGAACCGTGGGTCTGAGTCGAGCCACAGTGAGCTGATCCCAGTTGACTCCTAGAAGTGTGTGTCTGCCCAGCAGAACTCAGACCCTCAGCTGGCCCAAGAGCCATGAGAGTAAATCTTTGCTGTGTTAGGCCACTTGGTGTTGGAGTGGTTTGTTAAGCAGTGATTTTGTGACATCCCCTAGCTTATCTCCTCTCTATGGAGGATGATCACATGTCTCAGTTTCCCCAGCACAGGCTCAGTTTATACCTGCTGTTTCAGTGTCATGTCTGTTTTACATGTTTCTAGATTTTCCTTATGTTTTTAAACAAAACGTTCTAATTATTTGTTGCACCAAAATGAGCTAAGATGGGTGTGGTGGACCTTTATATTCCACTGGAGGCTGCAGTCATGGTCTGTCTACTGGGGTTGAAATGAGCACACTCAAGAGACACCCACGCTAACATATGATTAAATCTGAAAGATGTCCAAAAACAACACATCTCTGTTCTTGCCTCTTTCCAGACAGAATGTAACTGACACCTCTCTTTCAGTGAAAACATGCAGGGGGCTTGCAAATAAAACAAAATGTGCTCAGGCTTTAGCAAGTAGGGACAGCTAACTCTTCTCATTTTTGAGTGGCAGTGGGAAAAATAGGTGAAGCTGCTTCTGCAGTCGCCTGGGATGCCAGGGATGCCATCCAGCTGTGCCAGGGCCACCACACAGCTTGCAAGCTTCACAAAGCTCCTAAGCCACCAGTCCAGGGCCACCAGTACGATACAGGTGAGGTTTATATGACATGTGTGCGGGAGATAGCCTGAGAATCCTGCCTTAGAGTGTTTAAAGAGAAGAGGACGTCATCTATTATTTAATATAAACCTACAACTATCTTTAATGATTCTATTCAATGATATGTTTGTCTTTTGCTATTAATTATCTTGGCATCAAAAAGCTAAAAAAGCTCATACTTAATGAAATATAAAGTGTAATTCTCTGTTTCTCAAGAAAGTTAATTATGACATGTCACAAAATGCTTGTCAATATTTGTCTTCCACTGTGGAG
Organism: Hipposideros armiger; assembly: GCF_001890085.2. Taxonomy (NCBI): domain Eukaryota; kingdom Metazoa; phylum Chordata; class Mammalia; order Chiroptera; family Hipposideridae; genus Hipposideros; species Hipposideros armiger. Next base: position 711,335 of record NW_017731487.1, on the reverse strand, counting down.
GCTGTTGTGGTATCACTAACCACATGAAAACTAAAAAAGGCCAACGGCAATGAAGGAGTAGTAGGATCTATTTCAGAATTATTTTAAGAAGACAGTGTCTGACAGCCATGATTTAACACAGGAAGTGAGAGAAGATGTGTTTATTCTCATCACTCTGTGGAGCATGACTTTGAATGTGGATCAAATCACTGTTCAAATTAAGTTGGCTCATTTTTGATTCTGAGTTTTCTTGTTCATGTACCAAATGCTAAGTTATGATTGTTAATGCTTTGGCTCTATTAGAAGAAATTACAAAAAAGTTAAACGATTTTGGTTTTATATGAAAAAATACTACAGATAGAAAGTCTGTTAGAATAATTTCAATGAAGAAACTTTTTTAAAAAATTCATGAAATCAAAGTAAATCTGCTTAAAGTTTACTGCAAATTTAATTAAAAGTTCACCATTGAAGATCAAATTATTTGCTTTTATGATATAAAGTAGAAACCTATGGAACAGAACTGGGCTTGGAATTGGTTGTGAGGCGAACATAACAATACTATTCCGACAAGCTGCCATGCTCTACCAATCAAAATAAAAGCTGTAGTTGTCAAAATGTATAGATAAATGTATAGATACACACACACACACACACACACACACGCACTTCAAGTAACTAAAATACACAATTTTTTGACAGAACTACCGTTGAAATTTTTTTTTAAATCTGTGTATAGTTCTACATTCTTTGTTCCTTTTCTTTAATCAGTTTTTAGAAATGTTTGATTTTTGCAAGACTATTTGGTAAACCAACCTAATGCCCTGTATGACATTAACGTTTTTGTAAACAGGGCTCTAAATTTTGGTTATCGTCTATTCAAAACTAGATAGAAATCATTAAAGTCTTTAATTAAAGTATTGAACAAATGGAATACATTTCCCCCCCAAAAAATAAACAACAAATAACCCCTGAAGCTTTGGAAGCTCTTAAACAGGCGCAATTGTTAAAGCCTGCAAACAAAAACTTTATCCTAATAAAAGCGAGGGACCGACTGAAGAGCGGTGGAAGTGTACATGATGTACAAGCTAGAATTCTGAAACTCCTTAACATGTTTGATACGATATTCTAAAGAATTAGGAATAGAAATAACTTATCTGACGAGTTTTAGCTAATAAAATATTGGAGGAAGAAAGGCACTTTGAATGGAGGCTATGGGAGGTCCGGGGACAGCATTTGACATGAAATCTTTACATTTTTAGGCTGAAGGAAATGTTCTAGAATGTCCCCCACATGCAGAAAGTACTCTGGTCCCACCAAATACTTCAGTATCTGTGAGTGTTTTCACAGTGAAAAATACCGTCCAGACAAATGAGTCGGTTGAAAGTGTCAAATTTCAATTTTTTTCATTTTAAAGTGAAATTTTGAAGAAGATTGGGGATGTTGTATTAAAATTAAAGATAGTGAGGCTTGAAAAAATTTTCAGGAAACACTGTGATATAATTCTGGAGACATAAATAGCTAAAACACTGTTTAAAGTGTATAAATGTACTAAGGTTGCTTATTCAGCTTAGCCTATATTTTGTTTCAGATAATCTGGGAACGAGTTTTGATGTTTATTTTCATGTACATAGATGTACGAGTAACCCCCAATGACACACGCTCCTGGATGACCAAGGGAATTCTGTCTGCTCCTGACATCTTCTTATTTCTCTTCTTCTTTGGGGCCTTTTTATCTCATTCTCTCCACCCCTTATCCCCCCTGCAATTTTCTCTTAATCTCTCAAGTCCAGGATTTGGGTCAAGAAAGTTCTAGGTGAATATTTTTAATGGCAATTTGTGATAGTGCAGGGTTTCAATAGTCTTATTAGATGATACTGACTTTCTTTCAGTGCCCTTAAAAGTCACTATTCTTACTTAGGAGAATCTCTCTATTAAGTAGCAAAAAAAAAATGTCAAAGGTCTGGTTAAAAATAAGATGTTCTCTTGTTATCACAAGCCAAAAACATTTTGAAAATCCTTAGTTTAAGGCCATATCATTACGTATGTGCTAGCTTCCAGCCAAGTGGAAAGCTTTAAAGTGCTGTCACATGTGACAACCCTGTGTCACACCTGTTCTTACTATATTACACCAGTGGGGGGAACAGTGACATGTTTCAGTGTCTTGGCTATGGCCCCGCAGCTATAGAATGTCCCAGTGAAATGGCCGCAAAGAATTATAGAGAACGTTATGATGAGCTGCTGGCACAAAGACCCAGAGATTTAAGGGTTTCCTCATGGTTCAAAGTGAACCTGAGTCCTCGCGGCAAATAAACATGTTACAAAGTGTTTCCTATAAACCGTGAGTCATGTGTGGTACCAGGGTGTACTTCCCTACTGCATACTTCATTAGTCATTTCTATCTTTATTGGAGGTTTAATTCTGAATGCTCTAGGGTTAATATCTTTTAAAAATAGCTTAGACTAGAATGCGGAAGCCAATTTAATGTGACCATGCATGAGTGGTCATGTGCGGGTCTTCGGTTCCTAGGATACACGTCCTAGTTACACAACACACATGTTCTAAAGGTCACAGAGATCCTCAAGTACTTTGCAGCTAAAACAAAGGCAATTTGAACATCAAAACTCCACCGTTCATACAACCCTCAGGAGTTGATCTTCTGGATATAACCTCGTCACCTGCGAGCAATGCAATCACTGTTTGCACACTGCTGTGACCCTTTTCAATTTAGATGGCACTTCTGCATATATCATTTCATTGAATTTGCAAAGCTACCTGTGAGGGTGTCAGACCCAGGTAACAATTCTCTCTCTGTTTAGATAGAAAAATAAAAAGGAGCCATGTTTCCCTTTTTCAAACTTTAAATTGTTTTCTTTGATCCTGAAAGAAAACAATCTAATGGGAAAGTCAGCATAAAAAAATTGGATCCTTTCTCTACCGAAAGCTGTGGGAGCTGCTAGGAACATGAAATCATGCAAACTTGGTCCATTGAAAAGGAAATTTATTGTAAGGATCACCTTCCCAACCTACAAGGACAAGTAACATCATACTGAGCTGGAAAGTACATCTGTCCTTTCTCTTTGCCAGTGATCATGTTGAATGTCTTATTTCTGCTTTTCTCTACCTCCTGTCTGGCTCAGTTTATTTCCTCTGGACCCACCATTACAGGCAGCCCCTAACTCCCTACATACAACTATATCATTCTAGGTCTACCATCATCATCTAAGTAGTTTGGGAGGTCTCATAAAAACGCAGAAAATGTAAGTGACTCAACCCTTCCTATGAAGTGATTTCCTAGGGTTAGAGCACCATCCCTCATCTCATCAGCTAGAGGTGGGATATGGGAAGTTCTAGAACAATGTTGGGAAACTAAATATCTAATTAACCCCTATTAATACTTTCTATGCATCAGATGCTGGGCTAAATATTATATATCGATATCTATATTGATATCGATATCTATTGATATTGATATAGATATACAGATATAGATTTTTTTTTACTTTATTGCGTTAACAACCCAATGCATAGATCATATTTTTATTATTGTTTTGCAAATGAAGAAACTGATTTGGCAAAGATCACAGGTTAGAATGTTGTAAAGCCTTTCTTTTACTTCTGGACATTTGATTCCAAAGCTGCTTTTATTCACTGTGCCATACTGCATCTCATAATCTCTAAATATAATATGATCTCAACTTTAAGAAATCATTTTGAAATGTTTATGGAGCTCCATATTTGAGACCAAAGTTTATCTGGATCCTTAAGTGTCTAAGAATTATTAAAAACAAAACAAAAACAAAAAACAAGGGTAATGAAAGGGACAAATGTGTGATACACACACACACACACACACACACACACACAATTAAAACAGTAGGGCATTGTTGCAAGATGCAAGGTAATAACATGAAGATTACAGAAAATTATCCATTTTATATATGAGCACCTGGTATATAATAAAGCTAATAACGTAAGTCCTTAGGGAAAGAATAAACTATTCACAAAATGAGACAAAGATATTAGCTATCAGGATAGAGTCATACCTCGTAACACACACACAATTTTAAATTTTAAATTCTGGATGCATTAAAGGTATACATTATTTATTTAATACATATTTATGAAATAGCAGTATTACCTAATGCTACACAAAGCAGCATTGACTCATATCCAAAATGGTTCTTATGTCAGTTTTGTCATTTCGACAAAATTGATTCTCCTTGAGTCCAATTTTCTCATTCAGCAAACATTCACTAAGTACTTTTTCTGGGTCATGTACCAGGATTGCAAGTTGAAAAGCACAGTCTCTGCCCTTAATTACCAGCTTGGTTATTCTTGTGTATTTCTCATAGCACCCCGTCTGATTCTGGTCTAAAAAGAGTTTTGAATACTCGTTGATGTCCAAAAACTTTACTAAACCCTGAACATACAAAAGAAAAGGTGAAAGAGGAGGAGAAGTAAAAAGGAAGGAAGGAA
>NW_017731487.1:655061-706734 GCF_001890085.2 Hipposideros armiger | reverse complement strand
AGGAGGGAGGGAGGGAGAGAAGGAACTATTGATTAGTTCCTGAATTTAGGAAAAGTGTATTCTAGTTAGAAAGATACACAGACAAACCAATTATTTCAATATAATAAGATAGATGCCATAAATGATATAATGACTCACTGGTAAGATGCAGAGAGGAAGGACATTTAGCTGCGTGTGGGGACCCAGGGAAACTTCTTCAAGTCATAATACTGGAGCAGGGCTCGGAAGGCCAATAGAATGGGCAGAAGAAAGAATGTTTACATATTAAATAGTACATGTTGGATTGATTGAATAAATAATGAATGATTGATTAAATGGATGAGTAAGTAAATGGATGGAGGAATCAAAAATGTCTAAATGTGATTTCTCACCTCTAGACTTTTCATTGCTCATTGGAAAAATGAGACAGAGACACAGGAAGGTTGATTACTTTTCCAGAACAAATCTGAAGAGAACTTTTCTGTTAGAATGCTTTTGGCTGCATGTAACAGAATATGTGACTAAAACACAGCATAAGTAATAATGTTCACAAGTGAATCTAACCATGTGAATTCTCAACATTGGAGGCTGGTTATTTCACAGCTGATTCATTCCACCAGGTCTCTGGGCAGCTTCTCTCCAGTTCTCTTATGTAAAGGGAAAAAAATAACACTCCTGGTATGTATTTCCTGTACTCTTACACTATTCTACTATAACACTAACTTATTTCTGACTTTTCCACACATGGAGTGATTCTGTGACATCAGCAGAGTGTCGCACTATTTAACTCAATTCTGACACTACCTACCTACCTGGAGGTAGTCAGACCCCACAGGGTAAGGGCTCAGTCCCACCAGACTGGCCCCACTTTGGGTAATAATTGACGTTCAGGTTGTTTCCTGTGCTTCTGACCAATGACCATAAATTGGAGGCTCCCAAGAACCCTCCCCTCCACCCCCCCGCTAAAGTTCCATTACTTTGCTAGAGCGTCCCACAGAACTCAGGAAACCAGTCTGCTTCCCAGATTATGGTTTATTACGAAGGATATTAAGGGGTACAAATGAGCAGCCCGATGGAGATGCGCAGGGCGAGGTCCACAGGGGTCCTGAGTACAGGAGCTTCTGTCCCTGCAGAGTTTAGGGTGCAGCGCCCTCAAGGCACATGGATGCTTTCTGGCTCACCCACCGGGAACCTCTCTGAACCCCATCCTTGTGGGTTTTTATGGAGGCTTCAATACATAGCATGTTTGATGATACCATTGGCCTGTGGTGATTACACTCAACCTCCAGCCCCTCTCCCTCAATGGAGGTTGGGGAGAGGGCTGAAAGTTCCAACCCTGTAATCAGAGTTGGTTCTTCTGGCAACCAGCCCCCATCCTGATGGGACTTGCCAAAAGTCACCTCATTAACATAAACTCAGGTGTAATTGAAAGGGGTTTGATGTGAATAACAAAATACACCATTTCACTTTTATTGCTCTGGAACTATTTCAGGAGCTGAGGATAAAATAAAATATTCTAATAAAAGGTGCCCCTATGGCTCTTATATAGGAAATTACAAGAATTTTAGGAGCTGTGTTCCAGGAACAGTGGAGAAAGACCAAATATAGATTTCTTATGATAAATCACAGTATCACGGCTTTCCCTTTGTGGCCTCAAGATGCTGTTAAAGCCTCAAGCCTCATGTCCTCACATAATTATTTCAAAGCAAGATGAGGCTTCCTCCCATGAAGTTCTCTCTCTTTTTTTTTTTTACGAGGTGGAAAGGAAAATCTTTCCCCAAATATTTGCAAGTCTATCTTCCTCAGTCCCATTGGACAGGATTGTGTCACGTGGCCTTGCTTAGGTGCAAGGAAAGCTGGGGAAAAACGTGTCTGGCATTTCAGCCTCTGTGGAGGGCACTGGATTTGACTGTCATAGAAGGAAGGTGGGAGGATGGCTGCTGGTTATACAAACAGCAGTGTCTGCACATGAGCTAGATGACTACAAAAGGGAACTGCCAACACACGCCTGTGGCGATTCTCCATATACTAAGATGACACATGTCAACATCAGTTCTTAAATATGAACGATAAGTGATAAAAATTTAGATGCATTCTGTAAATTTTACTATTTCTTATGCTTGTCTTACACACAGGGTTGTCCCCATAATAAAAGAAGTGACTTTCTTCTAAATAGCATATATATATATAGCAATGCAGAAAACATCTTTTCTTGTCCTTGGTCTTGCATGTTACATCAACTCTAGAGAAATCAATGACTCCACTAGCAAGACAGAACTGAGAATAGGTGAATGTCTAGTACATGGTGGGCTCTTGATAGGAACTTGACACACATCATCTCATTCAGCCCCTACACTGGCCCGACAAGGCAGGCATAAAAGTGAAGTGAGGCTCACTAGGTCAAGTACTTATCTCATCAGAGAGCTGAGAGATGGCGTGGTTGGGTGCCCACCCTTGGCCTGTCTGACACTGAAGAGCATCCCTTTGTTAGAACCTCTACATGTCAGGTGGTTTTGTGAGTATTTAAATATGTCACACATTCCACTTTTGTAAGCACGCTTGCTGGTAAACCTCAGCCCTGACGATAGGCAGGAGATGTCTCTTTTAAGCCCTCTCTTGCATATTAATTCACTACATCATTTGGCCTCACATTGGACCTATTTCCATAGTCCAGGAAATCTACACAGATTGTGCAATGACAACCATAAATCATATTTGAAGCAGCTATGAGAACAAAAATACCAAGGGTTTGCCTGAGGTTTGCAGAACCTTTCATCCAAAAGATGATGTAATTTGTTTTGAACCTACACATTCATTATTCATTCAACAGATATTAACAGAGCATCCAGCATACATCATGCCCTGTACCCTTGTAGGTGTTTAGAAATCATGATTTGTGATCATCTTTTAAGTCAACAAATATTTCCTGACTCTCTCCTATACGTCAGACATTGTGATAGATCCTGATGGGTTAAAAAACTAAGCAAAACCTCATCCCTGCCCTCAGGAACTCTTATTTGAGAATCATTCTTCAATCATTCTAGAAGAAAAAAAAAAAGTGTTCCGCCCCTTCCCCTAACATAGCAGCATAGTAACATATATAAAGTCATGGTGCTGGTGTTTTTGTGCTTTTGTTTCTGCCCACACCAGATGCATTCTCTGCCCTCCTTTGCAGTGCTCTGTGCCATGTGAGGCCAATCCCCACATCCTGCTTCAGCTGGGCTCCCTTGCTGATGGCGTCCAGTTGGGTTTGATCAATGAGAGGGAGCAGTGGGAAATTGGAGGAGAGAAAGAATGAGAAACAGTTGAGGTTATTTCTTCTCTGCTCCCACCTTGTGTCAGCACTGTGAACCTGAGAGGGGCTGCGTCCCCCCTCCCAGAACTGTAGCACCCACTGGGTGGCCTCCCCCAGAGTTCTGGGTGGGTCTCCACCAGAATTCCCAGCTCTCATGGGCTCCTCTCCTTTTGTCCTCTTGGCCATGGGAGTCGTAATGGGTTCCTGCTTTTGCTAGTCTCTGGGAGTCTTACTCTCCTTTACTCGTTCCCCTAACCTGGCACACACATGTGTAAGGAGTCGCTTTATTAAAATTGCTTTATTTGAACCATCTGGGGCAAATTCTCCTTCTTACTGGGACCCTGGCTAATCAGAATATCAAAGGTGACAAAGCTTCAGAAGTCATCTGATCCGTCCTTTTCGTTTTGCAGGGACAGAAGCCAGGTCTAGAAAGGGCACCCCTTGCCTGAGGTCACTCGTCTGTGGGAAGAACGGGCACGTGCTCACTCACCTGCCTCAGTCGCCCATGCTCTTGAGACGCGCGCCTCAGACCACCTCCCCAGTGAGACCAGTTTTCCTCTGTGGGGTCTGATCTTCCAAGCTCTGGACAATGGCTCCTTCTGCAAGTTTTTATGCCAGCGAGCCAGGGATATGAATGAACTGAGTCAACCCCACAGAGCTTCATTAATTTTAAGGCAATGTAAGATTTCTGAGTCATAGGTTTCAGTCATTTAGACTTTCCCAGCTGGTGCTGTACTTGCCCACACACATTTTTCTTTAAAGATTGCATCTGTGTCTAGCTGTGTGGCTCTGCCCACTCTTCAACAGCTTCTGAGAGGAACCGGCCTCGTGGAGGGAGCCGGCGGGGATGTGCCTTTTCCACTTGCAGCGAGCGTTTTAGTCTTTGCATGAGGGCGTCCTGGAATTAGCCGTCTGCAGTCTGATCCAGGCTCTACCCCCCCAGAGACATACACAACTCCCCATCCTATGCCCAACGCTGTATTTTACCCAGCCTTCCACGGAAACTCGGTTATACCATATGGTGACTCCGCCGACTGAATAATATTTAGCAACTTGATGAACGAGGACTGAATCATATCTAAACCATCTTGGCCAAATATTGTTTTATATAGCAACGGTATTAGTAATATATATGTTTTATTTTTTTTCCACGAGCGCTTCCTGCTACACCCACTAAAGAGGAAGAGTTAGACCTCACTGGAAGTAGAATGCACAACAAAAGCGTTCTTGCTCATTAGCGATCTTCAGCTCAATATTGCATTGTATGCATGATACATTCAGAATGTCTGCTTTTTCTTTTCCTCCACAACAGCTGCTGGGGTTGAGCAATAGTCTCCCAGGGTAACGCAGCAGGGAATCCTGGGGCATTTGCCAGACACTGCAAACAAAGGATATGTATCCATGGGGAGGGCAGGGCTTCAGCTCTCTCCCTCCCACCAGGACAAGTCCCATACTCTCAGGATGTGGGGGAGACTGTCAGCAAACCTCTGTGTGGGGCCCCCTGTGTCTGGGTGATCTTAAGAAAGTCACTTTCTTCTCTGAACCACAGTTCAATTATTCAACAGGGATAATAATGAACAACCTTTATAAACTGCAATGCAGTGTGCAGGGCTGGTTCCGTCATTTATAATGGGGCAAGCACTGTTTAAGCCTTATGTATGCCACGTTGAGTAAGACTCAGCCCATGCTTTCAATGAACAAACAAGTTGAAAAGAGGAATACGCAGAGCTCCTTTCCATAAAATATGGCTTAGCTAAGAGGTATGCACAGCGGGGAGACCGTTAGTTCAACCCCAGAGTTCCTGAAAGAGCTGGCGCACAAGATGATGCTTATAAGATTTATGGAGGTGAGAAGGGTGTTCCAGACAGTGGAGATGAGCATCAGTTACTAGAGGATATAATGCATTGCACAGAGTGCAGGAAATAAGGCCATGCTTATAAATATTAAGACATATTAGTTATTATGACAGCATCAGTGTCTGTATAGGATTTCCTACAGCATAGGAAATCAAGAAGGGGATTCCTGGGACTGTCTTCATGCTTTGGCAGCAGCAGCTCACCTCTCCCCACCCCATGTCAACTATCGTGCCCACCTCCACGAGAAGTTGTTGGCTGTAAAATGCTGAATTTATTAGAATTAGGAGAAAGGAGCCAGCCTACTTCATGTGGATGCTCCTTAGCATGAAGACCCCGAAAGAAAGGAATCTGCTATCTTCATTCTCAGAGAAACATGTGTTGTGTCTTCCATGTCCTAGTGACGTTTTCTGTGGCAGCTGGGCTACCGGTGTTTGCAAAATGAATAGGTAAACACACGTCTCATTTGAACACTGAGTGTCAGAGAAGGGTCTTGGGTATCATTTATAATCTAATGTACTTATTTTACAGATGAAACGATTGAGGTCGAGTGAGGGAAACTAGTTGGATCACAGGCATCTGAGACCTTAGTGGCAGAGCAAGAGCAGATATGAGCCCCCTGAATGACACCCAAGTGTCTTCTAAAGACTGAAGAATTTCTAAAAGCTTCTAGAACAAATGCAACCATTGTTTTCTTAATGGATCTGTAATCTCTCAGCAGGCATAGGCACCCAACACTGTGACAAGTGCAGAGCAGAGGGGAAAGGAGAAGCAGATGAGCTCCTTGCCCTCAGGGAGCCCTTGATCCATGAGAAAGCAGTGCTGACCTCCCACAACCATGCCAGACTAATGCTGAAGAATCCATTGTGCAATCATGGTCAAGTATGCTGTGCACATCAGGACAGGCGACGTCCCCTTAGCCAGGAATGTCAGGGGGTGGGGGACTCGAGATTCATTTAACCTATGTTTGCTGAATATCACCTTACTATGGGAATATTTTTGGTCCTCTGGGTAAGAGCCCTATAGGAACTTGCCTAGAACACCAGGTAAGATGCCTAGACCACATTGTTCCAGTTTTCTATTACTGAGTAAAACACTAACTCGATACTTGATGGTATAAAACAAGCGCCACTTTCTTGGATCATGATTTCGTGGGGCAGGAGTTTGGACAGATGGCATAACTGGGGTCGCTCGGTGTTATTCTGTTGGCTGCCGGCCTGGTCTGGAGGGATCAAGATAGCTTCATTCTCACGCCTAGAGCCTTGTCAAGGTTTGGCTGGAAGGCTCAGCTGCACTGAGCCTCTCTCCCTCTCCACGTAGGCTTGAAGACTTTCTGTGTGTCTCCATCAGGATAGTTGACTGGACTTACTGCATCGCAGCTCGGCCCCAAGAGACTAAGGCAGTCCTTTGGAAGGCAAGGCCAAAAACTGGCCATGTGTCATATCTGCCATTGTTTATCGGTCCAAGCAGTCTCAGATCAGTCCATGTTCAAGGGGAGAAGAATGGACCCCACCTTTTCATGGGAGGAGTGTCAAAATTTTGTGGGCATCTTTAACCTGGCACATGAATCTCTACTGTGTTCACTTCATGTGTGTAAGAAAATCTTGGTGACTTACGGCCCAAGTAAAAAATGTGACAGGAAAAAGAAAGAAAAATCTCAGATGAGAAAACAGGGCAGTGTATGAAAGGCTTCTGTCCTTATATTGTGAGTCCCTGTGTGAACCCCTCCACTCTGCCCAACACCTAGCATGGTGCTTGAAACATAACAGGTGATCCATCAACGGAACTGAGCTAACTGACAGGCGGTTGTTACTATATTTGTTGTTATGTGAGTGAATTTCTCACACTAAACCTCCCAGGAAAGGTGCCAGGGCAATCTTATTGCAAAACTAGCAGTTTATTGGGTTGACAAAGAGAACATTCAATTAAGGAGATTTTCAGAACACAATGGAATCACTTTAGTTGTGAAATGTGGACTTAAAAAATAATCATTTAGGAATGTCCAGGAGGCACTTGAAGACTAGATGACAAGGTGCAGTCCCTTCACTCAAGCACAGACTGAGGGTCCTGGGTGGGAACAGAAGTGCAGAGACACAGACAGATTGGTGTCAAACCCTGGTCTCTCTGTCCCCCTCCAGAGTCCAGGCTCTTTCCATGATGCCAGGCTTCTCAGAGAATGTCACCCATTGATTGATCCAGAAAACCATAGCAAGCACCACGTGCCCATCACCTACCTACCACATGGGTACAGAGGGAAATAAAACACAGCCCTAGGTCTCAAAGGCCTCCTTGTCTCCCGAATGGGACATTCTTTGCCCATCCTTAGAGTGCAGGGAAGTGTTTGGGTGTCTTGAGGTAGATCAAGATGGTGGGGGGCAGAGAGGCTGAGATAGCCCATTGCCCAGCTATGGAGACACGATCTCAGAGTGAAGGACCCATGAAGAATATCAGAGAGACATCAACTCTCAGCATAAGTCAGTAGCTCTTAGCTCCCACCCCATCCTGTTAAACATAATAATTTCCACAATATGATTTGGATGTGCTGCTCTAGAGAATGCCAAGACAGGCCACTTCTGAAATGGCTCCCATGATCCCTGTCCCGTGGTACTCCTGCTCTTGTGCAATCCTCTCCTCTTGTGTTTGGGATGGTCTGGTGCTTGCTTCTAATGAGTACAGTATTGCAAAGTGATGTGGAATGTCACTTCCAAGATTAAGCTATGAAAGACCGTGACCTCCCTCTGGCATATCCCCTGTCTCTGGCTCTTCTCACATGTTCGCTGTAATGACGCAAGCGGCCATGTTGGGAGCTGCCCAATGGCGAGGTCCATGTGACTAAGAGCTGAAGGAGGCCTCCAGCCAACATCCAGAGAGAAAATGAGACCCTTAGTCCAACAACAGTCAAGGACCTGAATCCTGCCCATAACGATGTGAGTGACCTTGGAGTGGAAGCTTTGCCGGGGTACCGTAATTTGTTATGCAGCACTAGACAACTAATAAAAGTACATAAAAGAAAACGAAAATGAAGCTAGCTCAGCATCTAGTCTAGTGCACTTTCTACTACATCATGAGATTTTTGGGCCAGTAAAGATCTTTCACTGGCCAGGGAAGCATCTGGTCAATAGAATGAAGTTCTAGCATTTTACTGCCCCCATGGTGTGAGAACAACCTCACCTCTCATCCCTTCAGTCTCTGCTTCCGTCTCAGGTTACCTGACTGCCGTTTCTTATCCCTCCAGGACCTGGCGCAGCACCTTCTCTTAGAAACACTCTTTTATCTGGACCTGCTGATATTCTGCTCAGACTTCAAGGCCAACTCGAAGGCTCTCCTTTCTTCATTTCCTGGCTGGAAAGATTTTTTTTTCTTCTCTCGAACTTCTAAACATATTTTAGGCATATGCGAGTATATCTTCCCTAGTTTGTGCCAAGGACTACTCTAAAGGGTAAAATGGCAAACAAATCCCAGTCTTTAATTTTATAATTGTAGTTCCTATAGTTGACTTTATGACAGGATTACTCTATATAAATCTTCTGTGCCTCAACTCAATTGTAAATCCTGAGGGCGAGATGTGGTCTGAGTGTGTTCTGGGATGCTTGTAGCAACAAAACTCCAGAGCACAGCACTGTCTCCTCTTATGGAATGAGTTGTACCCCACCCCCTCCCCAAAATGTATATGTTGAAGCCAAACCCTCAGTGTGACTGTGTTTGGAGATGGGGCCCTTAAGGAGGTGATTAAGGTTAAATGAGGTCATGAGGGTAGGGCCCTGATCTAAGAGGACTTGTGTCCTTATAAGATGATGAAGAGACAGCAAGTGAGCGCACACTGAGAGAAGGTCGTGTGAGGACACAGCAAGAAGGTGGCCACCTGCAAGGCAAAGAGAGGGGTCTCAGGAGAAAGGAAACCTATTGACACCTTGATCTCCAGGCTCCAACACTGTGAAAGCACAAATTTCTATCATGTCAGCCACCTAGTCAGGGGTATTTTGTTGTGGCTACTGAAGAAGAGGAATATGAGACAGTCTTTTAAACAAGAACTCAGCCAAGTGGTACAGTAGATTGAGTAGATTTGTTGTGTAAAAAAGTCCAACACAGTGGGCTCAGGCTTATCGGAATTTGAATTTTTGAAGTTTTGCAGTCTCTCTCTACCCTGTACTAGTCAACAAGAGCAACTCACCCTTGTAAAGATTCAGTTTTTCCTCGCTGCAAATGGCAGAATTTGCCTGTATTTCACTGCGGCCATGAAGAGGATGAGGCAGTGTTTGCAAAGTGCTTGTCACAAACTGAATTCAGAAAAACAAAATTGTTTTCTTTCTCTTCTCCCCTCCTCTAGGGAAAGACATGGCCAGCAGCAGGGCTGGCCATTTGGAGCCTCCGGGAAAAGGAAACATCAGAAATACTGAGTTACTCTTTATTGAAAATTCGGATATATTCCTCATCATGGTTTTTTCTATTTTTTTTTTTGCTTTCACTTTTATTTTTAAAAATATTATGTGAAAATATGATTTTTCTTAATTACCTTTGGTGCCCCTTTAAAGTTTGTGCCTGGGGTAAGCACTTCTCTCTCGGTAACAGTTTGGGCCCTGCCTACATACCTCATCAGGAAAGCATCCTTCAGCCTGAGTAGAAAGTCCATCAAGACTCTTTTTGAATATCCCTATCTCTGACATGACACGCACCCCAGGTTCTGGCAGACTGTGTCTGCAAAGAGCACGCACTGTGGTCTGCAGTGAAGGCTGACTCTCTTATCATCTGGGGACTTTAAGGCTTCTTATAGGAGTCAGGGTAAAAGGTTTTTATTTGCTTGTTTGTTTTTTTCCTGAAATGAACTAGGAAGAATGCCTGTTTGTTTTTTTCCTGAGATGAACTAGGAAGAATGCCCTCAAAGGAGGAATGGTGAAGAACTAAGTAAAGGATTTTCTTTTTTCTTTCTTTCTTTTTAATTAAAATTGATTGGAGTGACAATTGTTAGTAAAGTTACATAGGTTTCCGGTGTACAATTCTGTAATACATCATCCATATATCACATTGTGTGCTCACCACCCAGAGTCAGTTCTCCTCCCATCACCATATATTTGATCCCTTTTACCCTCATCTACCAAACCCTGCTCCCTTACCCTCTGGTAACCACTAAACTATTATCTGTGTCTTTGAGTTTTGTTTCTTCATTTGTTTGTCTTGTTCCTTTGCTGTTTTCAGTTTTATATACCACATATCAGTGAAATCATATGGTTCTTGACTTTTTCTGTCTGATTTATTTCACTTAGCATAATAACCTTGTGATCTATCCATGTTGTTGCAAGTGGCACTGTTTCATCTTTCCTTAGGGCAGAATAGTATTCCACTGTGTATATATACCACACCTTCTTTATCCAATCATCTATCCAAGGACACTTTGGTTGTTTCCATGTCTTGGCCACTGTAAATAAAGCTGCAATGAACATTGGAGCACATATATCTTTAGGGATAAATGTTTTCAGATTTTTTTGGTAGATACCCAGGAGAGGGATTGCTGGGTCATATGGTAATTCTATTCTTAATTTTTTGAGGAACCTCCACACTGCCTTCCGTAGCGGCTGTACCAATCTCCATTCCCACCAACAGTGAAAAGGATTTTCAAAATGTGTCCTTTTGCCAGTTTTACCTGTGTTTCCAGAGGAATTTTAATGAGCTTTGAGAAAAGGAATGTGTGACAGCACCTGAGTCTGAGATGGTGAGGCTTTGCAAGCTCCTGATGGCTCCTGGATTTCTGGCTGGGGGACCCACCAGTGTCTCTGTCTTATGCACCTGTGCCTTCAAGGTCCTGCCTCTGGCCACCAGGCTGAGAGCAGCTGGGAGGGAGGCAGGACCTTAGCATATCTTCCTGGCACAGGGTCAGTGAGGGGAGAGAGGAGAGAAAGACGCAGCGAGAGGAGTAGGGGGAAGAGAAGGGGAGGAGGAGGAGGAGGAGGCATTAATATGGGTAGTGGTAAGAATAGTGGTGGTGGTGGTGGTATTGCTGTTGTTGGTGGTGGTATTGCTGTTGTTGGTGTTGTTGTTGGTGGTGGTGGTAGTGGTAAGGGCTACTACCCTCACTACCTTCCAGGCACGATATTCAGCACTTCACCTACTGTTATTGAATCCTCACACCTCTGTGAGATCTGTACTAATATCATGCCATTTTGAAGAAGCAGAAACTAAGGTTTAGGGAGCATCTTTAATTACCTAAGGTCACAGAGACACTGAACTTCAGAGTTAGTGCTCCATAAACATTTTCTTGACCTGTTGCATGATGATTGGTTGACTTTCATATTTAACTCTTTTCTAGAAGCAGTTTTCTGAATCTGTCAGGGATCAAGCCCTGGGATCACTGAGCAATTGTACTGTTTAGAAAAGGGCTTACTTCCCAGTGGCAAAACCCCATAGAAGTCATATTTGTTAGCAGGCTCTTTTATGATGCAAATGAAGAGAATGAAGTCTGAGGCTCTAGCCTCCTGTTTAGAAAAAGGGACATTATGACATTATTCCCTGAACCTTTCCCCCAGTTTACACAACCGGGACTATACGCCATCCCCCCCTCCCCAACCCACACACATAAGGACTGTTTTTCTAAAGTGCTGGATTAATTGCCAGGAACTCTCCATCCAGTGAAGAACAAGCCTGAACCTTTCTGAGTACTGGGTGGGACCCAATTTAAATGACATAAAATTTCATGTTGTCCTAAGTGATACCAATTACACTTAGACATATATTTTTAATTGCCTAAGTGAAAAAAACAAAAAACAAACCAATGTTATGAAACCAGCTATTTGTTTACACTTTTGTATTTTATTAACCACAAGTGCATGTATGCATATTTGAAAGTGAATTGCATGGGTATGGGTGGCGCATATTTTTTATTCCATCTATAGCCTACTGAGCAGCTTGTCCCATGTACAGCTGCCTTTCTGTGCTATCTACGCACGTGTGACTGAACTCAAGGGGCTTGTTTTCACTGCCCACATCAAAGCCAAAGGAGACACAAGCAGGGGTTCTCAGCAAAGAAAGTAAAGGTTTATTTAAGGAAATGATGCCAAGTTTAGAGACATAGGTAAGCCAGTGCTCAAAAGCCCAAACACCCTGATGGCATGTAGGTTACAGATTCCATGCGGCAAAGTCACAGGACACCGTGGGTTAGGGGCTCGGGGTCGCGCTGGGAGCTGATTGGTCGGAGGTGATGTGAGGGTAACGAATCATCTCTGCAGGCCTTGAGGACAGTTCTGAGGTCTGTTCTGGAGTCCCTCTGTCCGGTCTCACGGGGAAAGCAGCCAGGGGGCCGCTCCACCTTAGGGCTCAGGAGCTGGAACGTAACTTCGGTGAGATGTTATCTCTGTCCCGCCAGAGGGCTCACCGTGTGACCATTAGTCAGGTCCGGCTACTGTCTTCTGCCGCCTCGGGGGTGCTGGTTATGGGGGGAAAGGCTAGATCTCTGGAGGGGTATATAGAGAGGGATATGATTTTTAGAGCTAGGATTTAAAACTAAATTTAATCAAAGTCATACGGACCCTCGGTTTCACGCCCTGAGCTCTAAGCCCACCTGAGGATCCAGGGCTCTCAAGTTGGAAACTATTATTCTGTAGATATCACACTTGTGTTCACACAAGTTTTTCTGGTTTGCACCTATTATTGTTGTATTTAAATGAAATTCTATGCAAGGAGCCCCAATGCATGACCCCCAAATTGGTTTAGATTTACAGTGATGTTTGCACACAGAAGGAATTAGAGAGGAAAGCGAGACGGGAGGAAAGGGGACAAAGCAGGCAAGGACACGGGGAGCTGGGTCACAAAATGAGCAGATTTGTGCTCAGAAATGCTCTGTGCCCGTGAGCCAGTGTAATTTAACTTCCTTGAGACGGTGTTTCTCCGACTGAGGCTAATAATGAAACGTCCTTCATGGAGCTGTTGTGAGGATTAAATGGGACCAAATACAGACGAGTGCTTTGTAAATCGGCAAGCCTGCTGCACATATTAATTCTTATTAACCTTAATCTGAGCAACCAGGGCCGTCCAAGGCCATGTTCCTAGCTGGGACCCAAATGGGATGGAAACTCAATGCATTATTGTTCAGAAACGGATCTACTGCTGACAACCCTGCTTTTCCCATACCGAAAGTTGGATCCTAAACGCTGAAGGGGGATGTAAGTGATCATTCGATTTCGCCTATTCCCTTTGTAAGGAAGGGATTATTATTTCCATTCCACAAAGGGCAGGGGAGTTAAGTGTCATTTACAGTCCTGAAGTTTGTGAAACAGAGGGGCCGAGGACCTGGACCGAGGTCCGCCTTCTCCCTCGAGGTCTGTCTGGGTGCCAGGTATGGAAACACACACTAGATTTCCCAGAACACCCTTCAAACTGAACCTATTTTTACAGTAATCGAGCACTCTAGATAATATGTAAATGTGCAGCACTTCCTGGACGAGCTGGTTCATTTTACCTGTTTTTACTTTTTTCTGTTAGCGGCTCAGCAATGCGTAACAGGATGGTAGACAATTTACAATACCCAGAAAATTCCTGTATGCTGAGGTTCCCACCGTCCTCTAATTTAAGGGCAACAAGAAAATGTCTCCTGCGTTCACTTCACTTGTAAGCACTCAACAGCTATTTCCCTGTATGAGAAAAAAAGCTACAAAACAAGCGCCTGGGAAAAACATGGGTCCACACGGCAATTTCTTCTGTATTTATATCCTGGACTTCTCCCAGTAGACTGGACCATTTATAAAAAATAAGGAAAACACATCTCCTGTGTATCCATGGTAAAACAAACAAACAAACAAACAAACAAACAAACAAACAAACAAGTGTCTTTTAATAGATCTCCTAGGAATCATCTTGTCAATAAACAACTACTTTCCAAACCACGAACTGTTTAAAACAAATTGAGAAAAGAATGACTGTTATGGGAGGGCTTTCAGTGGGCATAGCGGTGGAGACTGGAGTCCACAAAATGATGAGCAGCTGGTTGGGTGTGTAACTGAGAAGAGTGGGAGGTGAAGTTGTTGGGAAGTTTCTGAACTCCAGCTCAATGTGTCTATAAACTCAAGGTTCCACGTATGGCCAAGAAGATTGCGCTTTGCACCAGTCTGGGGGTGCCATGCACAGAGACCTCAATGGGAATGAAATAGCCTGGAGCTGTGCAGTCCACAGCCTGCATATCAGCATGAGGCACATTCTCTGCGTTTGTGCTGGAAGTTTGTTGCCGATGTTTGAGCCTAGGTATGGCTTGCTGTAGAGGTGTATAAGAAAGAATGAATGTCATCACTTGTGGTCCATATCAGCCTGAAGTGAAACAGTCGTCTTAGAAATTGTTCTCAAAAACCACTTCTTTGATCAACAAACCCAGAGCTTAGCTTAGAGATTTATACTTAGTAGATACCTATTGTTATGTTTGTTAAATTAATAAACTAATGAGAAATGCAGTAGATGAAGGGGCAGCTAAATACATTTCGAGATAGAGAATGATCTGGAAACCATGCACAGCAGGCCAGTGACCTAAAACAACTGCATCTGACTGTCCAATAGAGAGGACTGGTTTAAATGTTTCCTGTAATTATATAATTTTTGTTTTAATTGCCACATAATATTGTATCAGTTACATATTGTCGTTAACCATTCTTACAACACTGTGTTTCACAACTCCATACATTTTATTGA
This sequence comes from Hipposideros armiger, assembly GCF_001890085.2. Classification (NCBI taxonomy): domain Eukaryota; kingdom Metazoa; phylum Chordata; class Mammalia; order Chiroptera; family Hipposideridae; genus Hipposideros; species Hipposideros armiger. The sequence goes on along the minus strand of NW_017731487.1, from coordinate 691,944 downwards.
TACTGTTAGAATTTTGTAAATTATTATTATTAGTAGTATATGGTGGATTGCTTTCTGTGGATGTATTCCAATATTAATAGCAATAATAAAAATAATGGTAAAAAAGTACCATATTTCCCCATGTATAAGACGCACCCTTTTTCAAAAAATTTGGGATCTAAAAACTGGGTGTGTCTTATACAGTGGTTGTAGATTTTTTTTTTACTTGCATTTCCTGCTTTTTTCACTCTGCTTTTGCGCTCATACAACCACTGTATAAGACGCACCCAGTTTTTAGATCCCAAATTTTTCGAAAAAGGGTGAGTCTCATACATAAGGAAATATGGTATTTATTTATAATATACAAAACATTGTGCTCTTGCTGTATACATTTTCCATAATTTTCATGTGTTCGGTAAAATTCAGAATACCTTAATTCTACTTTATAAATAAAATATTCTAAATGCACCTAAGGTCATATCGCTAAAAAGTGAATGAATGAAGATTCCCACCCAGATCTTCCTACTACGTGTTTGTTTGTTTGTTTGTTTTCCCAACCTGAGAGTTATGTCAATATGCGTAAAAATGTTTAAGGCACTTGGTGTAAATTATCTAATTCATCCTGCACTGCAATAGCTTCCGAAGGTCATACATTTGACCTTTGAGAATGGGCAGCTCAGTGGCTACTGTATAATTTCATCAGAAGTAATAAATACACTTCAGTCAGGGATAGCATCACTTTCACATCACAGTAAGTTTATAGTTTGTGTGATCTCTCCAGGCTACAGTGCTCTCTCTTTCTTTGGAACTCACTGGTATTTACGTTAGGTGACCTCCAGCGTGACCTTTCTTAAACCCCAATCCAACCATCAGCCTTGACCCTACTTTCTCCTCTGCTACTATGCCCATGGTGTCTAGCTGGTCTATCCAACCCTTCCCATTCTAACCCCAATCTGCTCTGCCAGCCACATGCTTCACTAACGCTCCGAAGCTGCCAACACTGGAGCCATGGTGAGTTACTAGAAATTTCAGAACATCCCACTCCTTTGCTCTTGCACATTCTTTCTCCCTGCCTGAAATGCCAACGACAATCTCTTATTCATGTTATTCTATGACTCAGAACTTTGTCAAGATCCACAAAGACAAATATATTTTTTAAATCATTCTACCTCTATACCCAGTGTCTGGTACATAGTAGGTTTCAAAAATATTTGCTCTGGATTAATTCAAAGTAAAAAAATAACATTTTCTGGGAAAACTTCCTGAAGGCCAGGAAAAGTTACTTCTCCTCTGTGCTCCCTTGATGCCTTGAAATTCTAATTGCCACATTGTTACACAATGAGATTATGTTTTTCATGTTTTCCTCTGGGGCTACACTCTGAGCTCCTGGGTGGCAGAGATCAAAGCTTACTCATACTTGGGTCCTTAACACCCAGCACAGGGCTCGGCTTATAGTAAGCCTTCATAGATTTCCTGGAATTGAAAATATAATTCTAAAGCAATCACGAGAGCTGAGCAAGGCTGGTGTTATGCTTCTTATTTTATAGCTGAAGAAATGGGGACCCAGGGAGGAAAAAAAAAAAGTGTCTTGACTCAATTTTCATTTGAGCTCAGGGACCCAGGTAGGGCTAGAACAAGGGTCTCCCAGCCCTACTTATAAAGCGTCATTGGTGGCCACTGTAGAGAAGAGGGCTGGGCCTGTCTTCTGAACCATCAGCAGAGGCTGCCTTAGGTCTGTTTCTGAGACAAACAGGAGCACATAATGTGTCTACGGAACACGATGGGATTCAGGGTCCCTGCTCAGCAGTCACAGTGATAGCTTGGGGAACAGATGACTGAGTCCTATGCAGATTTGCGAGGATAGGCTGATGAGCTGTGCCAGGAGGCATGAGGCCACTTTTTGACTTTCTTTTCAAATGTTGGTCCTGTGGCAGCAAGCTGTAGTGTCCTCTCTGGCTAACTTCCCAGGAACTCCTTATCACTAGAGGAACTTGGTTGTGCATAATTATAAATATGCAGGAGTGGGCATAATTGGAAATAGCTCTCCTTTTTAGTCAAACATGTCCTACTGTGGGCAATACATTTTATGGTCCCCTTTTTCTCCCCCGCTGGAAAATATGGATAAATGCATGTAAAAGCTGAAAGGGCTCCCAGTCTTCTGAACTCCCCGCCTCCCAGTTCCTGGCTGTTATTAATTAATTTATGTATGTATGTATGTATGTATGTATGTATGTATGTATGTATGTATTTATTTAGAGTCTGTTCCCCAACCAGATTGATTCTGATTTACCAGGATACATTAAATTAAGGCCTGGATGGAGTTCCATGCCTCTTTCCTGTTGTGTTTCTGCCCAGACCAGAGGACTGGGCCCTCCAGAGGAAGTTGAGAAAAAAATGGGGGTGGGAGCGGGGCGCGAAACATCAGCCTTACATGACTCTCAATGTGGACTTCGTTTGTGATCCATGTGGGTGTAGGGGTGGGGGTGCGCTGAAAGAAGAGGACCATGCATTCCCGCACTGGCTGGCAGCCAGGAGCCCTGGTGTGACCTGTGGGCGCAGAGGTTTGCTTCACTCTGCCACCAAAGCCCTCTGGGCACTGTCCTGGGAAGGGAAGAGTTAGTGATTAAATGTGGTCAGTCAAAAGGTGACTTCAGCTGGTCTGCGGAAACTACTCAGAGCCCTGGGGGTGGGGTGGGGCGGGTGACACCAACTAAAAGCAAGCAAGCAATTTCTTTTTAAATTTGGAGGAGGGTGTTGGAAAAAGATAATGAAACTAATGTTTGAAAGCCCATGCAGCACCACTGATAACAACACACCCTCGCTCGCGCAACGTCTGAGCAGCCTGATGCTCAGAGGGTGCCTGGCTTTCTGGGAAAAAAGCGCCGGGAAGATGAACTAGGTGTGAAGAAGTACATTAGGCACTGCAGGAGCTGCGTGCTCGGGGGAGACCGGGGGGCAGTGGCGGCGCCACTTCCACCTTCCCGTTCCGAACCCAGTGCGCTCACTCCGTAGCCCCGGGCCGCGGAAGGATATTGCACGTTGTTTACAGAGTCCGGCCCCAGCCCTCGAGCCGCCAGGCCAGCGCCCGCGCCCCGGGCCCGGAGCTGCAATGGCAGGGGCAGCCGCCCGCGCCGCCGGCGGGCGAGGGGAGCCGCCCGAGGACTGGCAGCCGCGAGCCTGATTGACGGGCGCCCGGCTCAATGAGGGGGGCCCGGGCGAGGAGGGGCGGGGGCGGAGGCTCCGTGGAAATGTGTCGGTGACATTGAATGGGGAGACCGAGCGCGAGCGAGGCGCGCGCGCGCACACACGCGCACACCCGGCCCCGCTCGCTCCGAGATCCCCGGCCACGTAAGTAACTATTAATACCGCCTCGCCGGGAGATGCGGGCGTGCTGAGCTCGGGGATTGGCCTCGGGCACCGTCGGCCATCCCCTTCAATTTTAAATACACATTCCTCTTACCTCCGAGGGGGGAAGAAACAAATAAAAGAAGAAGAAAAGCCCTCAATTTCTTCCAAAAACCTACCCGGCCAGGCAATCGGGTGTAGGGTAGGGAGAGACCGAGTGGTTGCACATTCTTCCAAGGCGAGATCCAGTTGTCCAGCGGGAAAGGAACGCCGCGGGTTAGCAGGGCTGGGGGCGCATCCCCTTCCAGCGCCTGGAGGATCCCCGGAAGCTCGGGCTGGGGAAATCGGAGACCACTGATCTGCCCTGGTCCCTGCCCGCACTTCTCCCATTATTCGGAGGACGACCCGGAGCGCGAGCGAGCGAGCGAGCGGCGACAGCATGAGCCTGTGCTGACCTCCGCCCGGCCCGCCGAGCCCCGGGCTTTGTCGCGGTACCTGCGCCTGGCCCGCGCCACAACTCTGCACCCAGCTTGTGCGATCTTTTGTTGGCAGCGTTGACCGCTCCAAGTTAAATGCTCTCTTGCTATTTTTTTTTTTGTCTGTTTGTTTAATTTTGGGAGAGCTCTTGCGATCTTGGAAAAGCCTCAGACGCCATCTACAGTTAAATCGTAGGTAACTACCCTCTCCGGCAACCCCCCCGCCTTCCACGCCCCCCACCCTTTCCACCAAAAAAGGGGGTGCAGCGCGGATTCCGTCTGCCGAGCGGCGCGAGCCGGCAGACCCGTGCTGATTTCCTTTTTCTTTTTGTTGGGTTCCTAACGCGCGGAGAGCGAGCCGCAGCCGTGCGCTCGGCGAAGGTTGCGCCAACCAGAGCAGGGCTCCGCCGCCTCGCCTGCGAGTCGGAAGCCTGCGTGGGGATCGCTCCGGGGGACCCGGCGCTGCAGCTCCCACCTTAGCAATCCGGTTCCTCGTCTACATCCACGTCGGGAAGAGAGGGAGAGAGAGAAACTAAAAGTGCGGAGGTTGTGCACATCGCTGGCTGCTTTGGGGTAACAAAAGGACCCGAGCTGCCGCCGACCGAGTACCCCCGGGAGCCGGGCTCGGAGCAGACCAGTTGCCCGGCGGCGCCCTTTTGGGGGATTCTAACTCTTTCTCCACGTAGCCCCCTTGCCGTCCCTTCCCCTCGCGTCCCCTTTTAAAATCCGTGGCACGGAGGCGCCTGCAGCTGCACTCGCCAGCGACTCATCCCTCCAGAGGGTTTTTTTTGTTTGTCGTGTGCGATCCCACACTCATGAACATACACAGGTCTACCCCCATCACAATTGCACGCTATGGGAGATCGCGGAACAAAACCCAGGATTTCGAAGAGTTGTCGTCTATAAGGTCCGCGGAGCCCAGCCAGAGTTTCAGCCCGAACCTCGGCTCCCCGAGCCCGCCCGAGACTCCGAACTTGTCGCATTGCGTTTCTTGCATCGGGAAATACTTATTGTTGGAACCTCTGGAGGGAGACCACGTTTTCCGTGCGGTGCATCTGCACAGTGGAGAGGAGCTGGTGTGCAAGGTAAGGAGCCCGGGGTTTGGTTTTGCTTTTTGTCTTGTGAAAAGATTCCTCGGCGGTGTGGAGGGTGCGGGAGGTCGCGGAGCCCAGGAGTCTGGGCGAGGGAGATTCGCGGGGTAATCATCCGTGGCCTCGTTAAGTAGATACATGTATTTATTTTGTTCATGTGCGACTAGTTGTGAAGTTTTTAGAGCGTTGCAGACAATGGGGCGGGCGGTGGCGGGGCCGTTTTGGGGAGAGCCGGGGGCGGGGAGGGCGGCGGAACCGCGCGGGGGCCGCAGACACGCGTGCTCCCAGAGTCTCGTGGAGCGCCTCCGCGCGAGGCGAGGCCAGGTTTCGCTGCCCAGGGGATTTGTCCCGGTGTCTGGCCCCCTCCCCTTCCAACATGGAGCAGGGAATCCCCCGGTAATTTTAAGGCACTGATGGTTTGGTTCCCTTTGCAGCCATTGTTCTTAGCTGCGTGCAGGTGTTAAACCTTTGTTCGGAAGGTGCCCTTTAAAAGAGACACACAAAGGTGTCCCCTCTGGCTGAGCCCAGGGGCCCAGCGCGGGGCAGGAGTTTACAAAGAGCTTTCTTGTGCCTGGAGCTTTGAAAGGAGGGTTGGAGGTGGAAATCAAAGCCGCCTGCGCACCTTGGGGTGTAGGAAATAGTGACTCCTTTGGGTCTTTCTGTCTTGTCTCGGTTTCTTCTCATCCTCAGACTTCCGTGCTGTAACCCCCCTCGTCCCCTCTCGCCCGCCAACCCAACACACACCTTTGCGTGACCGATTCGGAGCCCCAGGGATACGCAGTGTTAATACAGAACTGAACACTGCAATTTCCTTTTTGTCTTTGACCCTAAAGAGTAACCGGTTTTGTGTGTGTCTGTGTGTCTTTGTGCACGCCCGCAGGGTTCCAGACAAGAGGGTGAGAGCACTTGCAAAAAAAAGAGAAGGCAGTAGAGCCTACCGCTACCCAGGAATTGGACATAGATCAAGAATTCATTGTCACTTAATTTTAGATTTTGCTCACTGTTGTTTTTTCCTGGGGGGAATGTAAAGGGGGGGGGGGTCCTGAGTAGTGGGGACCCCTGCTGTCTTTGAAATGGGCACTCAGCACAGCTTTGCTACAAATAATGTATGACACTTTTACCATTCACCACAGGCTGCTTTGTGGAATTTATTTGCTAGGGCACTGGAGTATTTCATTGTAAAACATGGGTTTTGTGGAGGTCTGCAGCCAGTTTTGCAATTGTTCAGTTTCATACCTTAGGGGAAAATAAGACTCTTTTAAATATTACTCTCTGCTTGTACTGAGCATTTGGTATTTTGCATCTTCTCCAAGTTATTGACACCCAGACCCACTGTGCCTGGTTAACCAAAATGCAGTAGGCTATTCAGAGCCGGATTGAATTCTCAGAAGACCTACACGTTGCACAATAGGATAGTCATCCTTTGAAATGAATGAATTCCACAGAGCTGCCACTCTTGGATGAAATATGCACAATCACCCAGCAGTGAGCGATTTCACTGCTTTTGCTCAACTTCAGTGCAGCATTTTCATATTTTTCTAAGGCTGGAGATGCTTTTCAGTGCAGGGACTCTACCGCCAAATTCTACAGGGACATCTTGCTGTTATTTCTTTGTTTAAAAGCAGAGGTGACGCTGGCCCTTGCTCTTTTTTTCTCCTTTCAGATTCTTAAAGACATATTTCACTTTGGGCTGACCTCACAGTGTCATTTGCAGACTTGCTCTGTGGCCTGAATCTGCCGGTTTAGTTATTGCAAAGAGTGAATCAGCCCCTCCCCAATTACTGTGTGGCTGCAAGTGGATTTAAGTGCAGTATCATTGTTCTGCTTGACAGAGGTCATCCCTTTAAGACACAGCAGCTTCTGTTTTCCTGCCTTTTTTTACCAGAGGTGACGTGGGTGGCTTCTTAAGCAAGCATAGTTGTGTATATCCTAGGAAGCCCCAAGTGATTTTATAAGGCTGCTTCTACAAACTACCCTCAGATGGTTCTTGTGGTCTCTTCGCTTACTGCTGGGCTCAGTGAAACCTACACATTGGTCAAGTTCCTTTGGATGTCTTAGAATATAGAGTTCTTGTCTCCTAGTTATATGTTGGCCCAAGAAAAAAGTCTTTGCCATAACAGCTCAAATGTAAAGATTCCAGTTAGCAGAGAAGACAGAGAATTCTATAGGACACTACTTGGGGGGGGGCAGGGGGGGAATTTGGGGGTCATTTAACCAAAATAATCAAGCCTGCTTATTGTCTTCGTGTGACCACTTTAAGCTAGGCAAAGGAAGAAAGGGGGTCTTTAGCTTATTGTTTTCATGGCAGTATTGGTAGCTACTGTGTAGGTTGACATAATTATACTATCTTGGCAGACTGGGCACTTTTTTTTTTTTCAAATGTTATTAAAGATAGCCCAATCTTACTGCTTTATCTGAACTGTCACATTATATAACTAAGGCTCCAAATTAAACATTTAAAAGAAACTGGCAACCAGGCTTATGACTTGATTTTGCACTTGAAAGTGATGGTTTAAATACCAATCCAAGCCCATAAATGCCTGTTACAAGCTACTAGTAAAAGTTTGGTTCCTATCCATTTGGGAAAACATAAGTCCCGGCTTTATTTTTCATACTCTGTCCACCATCTTGGAATTGGGCCTCTTCTACAAAGGGGATGACTACATTTTGAAGCTGCCATGAATAGGTTTGATTTTTCTTCTTTTTTTTTTTTTTTAAATGCTAATGTCCATTCAGTTTTTCAGCAGTGGGGCAGGATAATAGATGGAAGGTGTGAGCAAAAATCCCCTTTGATTTTTTTTTTTTAAATGCACTTGAAGCAGGAAGTATGTTATACATAATCCTACTCCATGAGCACTGGCCACAGAGCCGGCTGCCTGGTGCTTCAGAATTCGTCGTACCGTTATATAACACAGTGTTTACATTAGCCACTGCAAAGCGTTTATTACTCTCTGTGAAATTTTTGAGGCTTTCCTAGGCTGCTGCCTGCAAGTCTGGGTGTTAACGTGGACTCAAACATTTCAGATTCTTAATTGAACGGCCCTCGGAGGTCACTGCTGGGAGGTCATCGTTTGACAGTATCAGGGTGTGATTTGTGGTCTCTGGAGATGCTGAGCGACTCATTCTTAAATTCTAGTTTGTAGTGGCAAGCAGCTGTGCCGCTTTCCTGAGATGCCTCATGGTTCATTCACAACGCGACTGCCTCCTTACCCTGGGTGTAGCTCCAGCTCTCCTCAGGCTCTTGCTGACCCTGTCGGATGCACAAGTTTAATTTTTTTTGAAGCAAAGTGCGACTTTAACTTATGGATTCTTACATGGCAGCCTGTATCCCATGGGTTTCAGAAGGCCTGGGAATCCCCTTAAATCTAAAACCGTGCATGCCTTCGAGGTTGGGCATTGTCTGCTAAGGCGGCAGAGCTTTCATCAGATTCTCAGGTGGGATCCGGACCCAGAAAGGTCCACAGGGTTTGAAATCAACATCTTCAGTTTATGAAGAGGTGGGAGGTCCAGTGGCCCTGAGTGCTTTATCCACCTCATCCAGATTAGCGATGACTGAGCCTGGATTAGGGCCTCAAATTTGGTGCTTTCTAGGCCAGCGTTTTCCCCACCACCCTGCAAAAGGATGAGCAAGGAGAGTGTGTTCTAACTAATGAAAAAGAGGTTTGAGACGCTGAATGATGGTGAGCTGATACGATGACCCGTGTTGTTGTCAGCATTCTGGCCTTACGCGCTTTCCAGCAAAGCGCCCCCACACCTGCCCTCTCTCAGGCAGGCGCAGAGCAGAGCCACATTCCCAAGCAGATAGTAAAACCACATTCCAAGCCCAAGGGTTTGCAGTCCTGATTTAGCAGAGGTCTGCAAATGAATGAAAGCTTTTCATTTTAACCTCAAAAAATTCTCTGTAGGCTAATACCTCTTCGGTCTGTTTCAAAAAGGTGTGGAGGGTGGTTTTCTCTTTCAATAACCCCCGCAATGAGGTGGCATTTCACAGGCTGATTTTGATTCATAGAAAAATCATTGCATAACTGATTCATTGAGCTAGTATCTGTGGAGGGAATAGAAAAAAAAAAGAAGCAAGTCTTGGCTTTCCTCCTAACAAGCACTGCGTCCTGTTTCCAGCTCTGCCACGCGGGCCTTGATTTGCCTTGTGCTCTGAGCCTCAATTTCCACATCTATAAAATGAAGGCATTGAATGAGATCACCGTTAGGCAAAGCCTAGATATTTAATCTATTAATTGCTAATATGTTGTATGATGCTACACATCACAATAGTATAGCACAGAGTACGTTGGCTATAGTTGTATTATTGATGTACATTTTTGTTCTTTTTTGTTTTTGCAGGTAAATAAAGTGTTGTCTGTATAGCTTGGGGTAGGTCACCCTCAATTTTTGCCTTAGTTCGTCTATAAACAGAGGCAACTGGGCTAGAGAGAAAAATAATAAAACTTAACTGTTTGTGCACTGTGTTGCATCTTGCAAAGCACTTTCTACCTTCATATTCTCATAGCCTCCCAACACTGGGAGTCACGTATCATTGTTGCATTTTATACCTGAGGACTTGGAGGCTCAGAAAGGTCAAGCGACTAATTCAAGGCCACACAGCTGGTCGGACGCAGGGCCACCGTGACTCGGTTCAAGTTCAGCATACCTTCAGTCATCACAGAAGCCCTTCCCTGTGGAAAGAGACTGCATTCTGTGATTTGGTTGTCAGAAACACCGCTGATTCTCAGTCTTACTGTCAATCCTGCCCTAGGTGTTTGATATCAGCTGCTACCAGGAGTCCCTGGCCCCGTGTTTCTGCCTGTCTGCCCACAGCAACATCAACCAAATCGCCGAGATTCTCCTGGGGGAGACCAAAGCCTATGTGTTCTTCGAGCGCAGCTATGGGGACATGCACTCCTTTGTCCGCACATGCAAGAAGCTGAGGGAGGAGGAGGCAGCCAGACTGTTTTACCAGATCGCGTCGGCCGTGGCCCACTGCCACGACGGGGGGCTGGTGCTGCGCGACCTCAAGCTGCGGAAATTCATCTTCAAGGACGAAGAAAGGTGAGTCTCATTCCCGCCCAGGCCCACGCGCTATAGCAGGCTGCTTGCAGCAGCTTGTTTGAGAGCTTGGGATGGAGACTGGTGTGCTGCCTGTTGCCCAGGTGGGGAGAGGAACCATGGAGGGACAGAGGGAGGTGAGTGTCGCCGTGTGTGAAGTGCCCCTGGAAAACAGATCTCCACTGCTCTGAAAGTGTTATCAAATGCCCCAAGGACAGGCGCAGGAATCTGTGACCTGGTAACTATTTGTGTTTTGGTGGTGTGAACTCCGAAGGTGGCTGCAAGCAGGTGTGGCCTTTTCAACGTGCGTAAAGCAAGAGTTTGAAAATCCTACTTTCAGAACGCCCAGTGCCTGACATCAGTCATGGATCATTCATTCATTCGCTCACTCATTCACGCACTCATTCAGTAGATATTTCCCAACTATATATTAAGCGTTAATCACACTTGTCAGTACTATGAATGGCAAGATGCATTAGCTAGTAAACTGACCTATAAAGAAAGCGTAAAATGTCCTAAATAAAGGTATGGATGGGTTAAGTGGGAACTGGGGGCTGGGTTTCAGTTATAACTCGGGTTCAGAGAGTCGAGAAGAGGCGATTTTGGAGCCAAGACTTGGACGATGGACACGTTGCAGTCAAGGTGGGAAGGCCCCAGTGTCCAGGTGAGGCAACTGCCAGTGCAGATGCTCGGCATGTGAAGGGCTCGTTGTGTGAGGAGGCAGCTGGGACGGGTGCTGGGCGTCTGGCTTCCATTCACGGTTCTTCCATTAACTCATTACATCCTATTTAGCAGACTCCACTGGGGCACTGCTTTCTCCTCCAGCTGATTTTGATTGTTAAAAACTCTTTCAAGTTACTTTTTTCCTTTTTAATAATGTGCTTTTGTAGTGGGGGGAAGGCAACTGTTTTATATTCATTGTTGACTATTCCAAGAATTGTTCCGGAGGCTCTACATACATGATATCCTGCAAGTCTCATGACTGCCTGGGCAGGCCTCATATCCTGTTAGGAAGTGGAGAGTCCACTGTCACAGCTATAAGGGACGATCTGAATACAAGTCTAGTACACGTCATTCATTCCCTCTCTCAGCACACGTTGCTGGGATACCTGGTGTTGTCTTGCTCTCAAACCTCCCTGCCTTCCAGTTACGTGTCCCTGCATCCTAGGGGCCTGTGACATTTTTAGGCTACTGCTTATAGAAGTCTGATGGCATCCAAATCAGACAGAGCTCAGGGTGTGTGTTTTGGTGTTTCCATCTTCGTGGTTTCAGCTATTTGGGATTTTTTATATATATATATATATATAATCTCCCAACAGAACACTCACAAAGGTATCTTTTTTGCCCTCTGTGTCCCACTGTCCTTGGAGATCTAATAACTAACTACAGCTATAAGAGGTAATATTTGGTGACCTCTATAAGGTTATCGTTGAACTTACTGTTCTACAAATGGGAGAGGTGAGTGTTTCCATGTCCATGTTATCCATGAGGGCTCTGAAGTGCAGCATGGTGAAGTCTGAAAGTCACAGACAGGAAAGAGCCGAAATACAGACATATCCTCCATTAAGTCAACTCTCCAGAAATGCATTTGCCCTCTCTCACGGGGGTCTAAATTTTCCAACATCGGCCTAGGTCCTGTCTCCTTCGAGAGGAATTTCAGGCATCAGTGAGTAGATGGGGCGGCACGTACCCCACACCCCTGGTAAGTGCGTATTTGGGAAGTGAGTCAGAGTAGGGCGGAGGTCCACAGGTCCCAGAACATGGGTGCAGGAGTGGACTCTAGAGCTTCCCAAGGGTCCATGCTTCAGTCCGCTTGTTTTGCCGCGGGGGAGCAGAGCCCCCGAGGCGAAGGTGCCTGCCCCGGACCCCACAGCTAGCTGGAAACGAGTAAGGGGCTGAGTGAGACCTCACACTGCTGTGGTAGGCTTTTCCCCAGGTCTGGCCTGTTCTTCGTGACAACGGGTATGAGAGTGCTGAGGAGAGCAGTATGGCAAAGCCAGAATCCCGGATGTCCTGGGGCCTGAGGAGGAAGCCCCAAGACATAAACTTCCGATATGAGGACTATGCGTTGCTGGTGTTCAGTCTAGAGTTATGTTTGACTTTGACAAAAAAGCTTGACCCTTTCCAGAAAAGACTAGAAAGAAGTATCTCCCCTGTGAATGTGAAAGCAGAACAATTCAAAGAGCAAACATGTCAAAGCTAAATCCTTTTTAATTTTAAGGAGCACTGTCCACTTAAAAAAGAAAACATGAAGTTACCAATAGGCAGCTGGTCATCATCTGTTCCTGGCATGTCTGGGGGCACCTGAGTCCCTGCTTTCCATGAGGGACCCCTGGAGAGGAGGATGTCTCTCCATTTGATGGGGGAGGTGATGACTGTGCAGGAGTGCAGTGACCTTGCTCAAGGTCACACAGCCCATTTGATGATGGAGCTAGCCTGGAAATAGTTTGTCATTTCACTCCAGAGCCCCACCCTGTGCTGTGGTCCCAGTGGACTTCCTGTTCCGAACATGACAAGTGTCTCTGTTTGGGCAGCTCTGAGAAGGTGGCTTCCATTTTCAGGGACGTAAATGTTCTCATCCATTGCTGGTAGGAACTGTTTTTGTTTGTTTTTTTTTTCATGCACCTATCAACTTTTGGTAAAAAGGAGGTAATGCTTAGTAGCTTTTTTTTTCTTTTTGCTGTTTTGAGTGTTTTTCCTTTAGAGTGTGAGACCCTGGGTTTGTCCCCCAGCGTTATTTCTCCCTCTGTGTTACCCTGCAGCCACTGAGTTTTATAGCATAGCCTCTCCTTGTTGGCCTTTAAAGTGGCCTGAGGGGAACAGTAGTCCTGGCTCTGGGATCTCCTTGGAGCTTGTGATGCTGGGAGCCTTCCTTCTAGCCTAAGGAATAGGACCTGATCGATAGGCATTTTAATAGGACTAAAGCTTTTCCCCCTACACCACTGAAAACTTGAGGGAACAATGGGTTGAATCCGAAAGGCTTTGGGAAGTTCAATGATGGCCTCTGCCCATTTTCTGAACCTTCATGCATTGGTCCTATGGGGGGAAAGCGTAAAAGAGACTTTGAAGTACTGCTTTATTAAGCTTCACATCACCAGACACCTTTTGCGTGTCAGTCTTCTCTCAAGGATGTGTTTCTTGTTCTTTGAATTTGAAAGTGAAGGTGAAAGCATTGCCTAGTGAGACTGGCTGAGCCCTACCTGGTTCAGAGCGAGACTTGCCTGTGGGCTGACTCCTTGTGCATAGATTTTAGATTCTGGACCATCTGTAGCTCCGAAGCCATGGCCATCCATGAAAGCATTCTTAGTGGAACTGTCAGCACCGTAAGCCCAGTTTCCCACAAGCAGCTTTGTAGACATTGCATGAAGATGACACTCAGCATCGGCTAGACCCCATGCCACTGTGCCTTCTGCCTGTGTTGAATCATTGGCACCTCAGGTACTTCCGCTTCTCTTTCTTCTGTTTTGATTTGGGTTCTAGATTCAGCTTCTGGCTCTCCCACTTACTGGTTCCCAGGTCTTAGATAAATCACCGAATGCTTCTGAGCTGCATTTTCCTCAAAGCAGAAATCATAATTGCTTCCCTGTAGGTTGTGAAAGTTAAATAAGATGTTTTTGTGACTCACGGAGCAGGGCGGGCACCCACTAATGGACATCTGGTTCTAGAGTCATTGATAAAACGGTCCCGTACGGAGGAGCAGTTCCCAGGGCTCTGAGTTCATGGAGAATGTGGTCCATCTCTTGGGCAGGCTTAGCCATGAAGACTGGAGTCCTTGTGATGTAAGGGCTTGGATTTAAGCCACACCTTCTTCTCTGTTTTGATTAATTATAATCACTGAACCAGTACTGAGAGGGCCACTGGTAGGTCAAGTGCATGTGGTGTGGAACCTGCAGCTTGCAAAGGCCAGAAGGTTGACAAGATGTGCGCCGGGCTCACCTGGGCGTGAGGGGGTCTCATCGTCTGGACCGGCCACTGAGTTTTCTGCCCTGTGCTGCTGCTCCTCTTCTCTCTGTCCCAGGATGAGGATGTTTCTTCAGAGCCAATCCTCCTTTTGTTTTCACTTTGAGGAAGTTGAACCTTACCCTGATTGAGTTCACCCTTCACTGGGCGCACACCCTGTGGCCCTTTGCATCCACAGTTTCTGTAGGAAAGGCTGAGTAGGAGGGGCCCCCTGTGGATTGAGGCCCGGAATCTGATAGAGGGCAGTGTCCAGATCCCCAAAGGGTGTGCCCATGTCCTCCAGCCTCCCTCGCCCTGCTGTGGTATGAGAGAGCTGCATGGTCAGTTGTTCTTTGAGGCCCTGAATTTCAGGGAAGGGCTGCGCGTTGGAGAAGGCGGGTTACTCCCGTGTGGAGCCAGTCACCGTCTTGGTACCGATAAGTTCTTGCACTTATTAATAACCTTAACCTGGATGAGTTACTGAACCTTTTCTGCTCAGATTCCCTCTTCTGTAAAGTGGAGATAACAAGACCTTCCTCTTGGAATTAAATTAGTTAGTGCAAGTGAACCCCGTGTTTGGCACGTGATCAACCGTCAGCGCACAGTAGCTCTGCTGTGCTTAGCGTCCCCTGCACTTACGGCTGGCCCTCTGGGTGGCGTCCGGCCAGCTTGCTGGCTCAGGATGTGGGGTCCTTAACTGGTGCACAGCACCCTTGGGCTGCAGTCAGGGCCACCTAAGGAAAGTTCCTACAGCACCCCCTGTTTTGATTTCTCATCTCCCTTGAGATAGGACTCCTTGCTATCCAGTCGAGGTTCAGTGTTGACATTTCTTGCACAGAAATACCCCATGTGAACCGAGAGACATGCCTCTGTACATGTTTCTTCTTTGGTTAGATCCTTATCTTTTGACGTCAGAGGTTTCATTTCCCCTGCTTTCTGGAAGCTGTTCGGTGCCGCTTCTGCTGGAGGGAGCTGAGACCCTTTGCAGGAACCCAGCAGCCAGGGCTTTCAGGGTAACAAAAGCCATCTGCCTAGTTCCCAGACCTGCACCCCCCAGTGGGGTGGGCTGAAGGCCCTGTCCCTCCCTCACAGCCGGAGTCAGCTCTCTCTTTGTCAGGTATTAGGATCTCTGTTGGCTCTTCCCTGAGAGCTCTAGGTTGTCCGGCCCCCATTGAAGCGGCAGTATCTGAAGCAGTACAGAGGGCAGGCATGGGCGCCCTGGAGACCACACTCTGCTTGCTTTCATTAGTAGCGATTTACATCATTTCAAGCTGCAGGCTCATTGTATTCCAGGAAAACACCTTGCCTTTTTCCTTTGAAGGAGACAGAGGTCCTGGAATTCCCTTATTTTTGTTGACCACTCTTAGGTACTGCAGGCACTGCCAACCCTTGGGGAAGGCTCACCTCCACGCCCCTTTCTTCCCAGGATAGTGAGAGACCTCCTCCCGTAGCACCCACACTCACCTCTGTCACCGCACGTCTCCCCTCTATTCTCATTGTCCACGTGTGCGTCTTGAGGCTGCCCTCATCTCCGCCTGGACGGGAAGCTTCTTGGGCACAGAGGCTGTGTTGTGTTCGCTGGAATGTGACGGGCATTGAATCAATGAAAATCTCCTTTATTGAGTAGGAGCGCCTTGATGGGATTCCAGTGATAGAAGGAGAGAAGCAGGAGTAAGTACAATCATTAGCCTCCGGGCCATTGCCCAGAATGTGGGCCCTGAAAGATGAAAGCTTAGGAATCTGCCGTGTGGACGCCTTTTCAAAGGCGTGACTCTCAAAGTTCCACATCAAATGAGAAATGAACCCATCGTCCCCATTTTGGTTTAATGATGTATGCTAAAGGACTCTTATTTAAGACATGGTTATCAATGTCTGGTGGGGTGTAATTTCATCTATGAAGATCTTTTCTAATCACAGTTAGAAGGGATCGCTTCCTCAGAGTTCTGTGTTCAGGATTATTGGCTGGGCTGGTTACTATTTGTTCTTAATAAATTAGCTGATGGGCTGGACTTGGGCCTGAGGCAAATGGAACTCAAGGCACAGTGGCAGGAATTTTGATCTCCCCACTTAGCTGTTTGACCTTGGCTACCTTCTCTGTCACCAGTTGGACATGATGAACTTAAAGTATCCAGCATGGTGCCTGGTGCACTGCAGGGACTTAAAAACATAGCTGTCATGATTGCTCTTGGTCATCATCTGATGGCTTTGGGCCTCATAACCCAACAACCGGGAGATTCATTTATTCATTCAACAAATATTTATCGAGCCCCTATTTTATGCCAGTCACTCTCCTAGGTGCTGGAGATACTGCAATGACAAATGAGACAGAAACCCTTGCCCTCGTGGGAATTACATTTTAGGGAAGTAGTATTTAGGGTCCACCAAGTGCCAGGCCCTGTCCTGTGACACTTAAATTCATTTAATCTGAGTTAACTACTATATTTACATTAATTTAAAACCGGTAAGTAAGGTAGTGTTGTTAACAAATCACCATTGTATGGATGAGAAAATTGAGGATTAAGCATTGTAAATACTTGGTGAATGTGTGACAATTGACTAAATGGGTATACAGATAGCCCCATATGCTCTGGAGGCATAAATACTATCAGAAAAATCCCCTAGATATATCGATGATAGAAGGTAGGGGATGGAAACACATTTTAAATGTCCTTTACCCAGCAGTCTTAGAAGTTTCTCTAAACCATGAAATAGAGTCCAGCCTGTGTGAAATGTCCTTAGACACTAGACATTGCAGTTCTCAGGTAGAATTGTGCCTTGATGCCCTAAACTCTAGACACCTGGCTAGACATGGGAGTCACTATCTTGCAGACATTTATTAAGCACCTATTACGCACGACTCTCAGTGCTAACTACTGGGCTTGCCAGTATCGATACTGGGAGTCCTTGACTAATGGAAGACACGGTGTAGAGGTTATTTTTCACACCATGTTGCAGAGGACAAGTGTGCATTAGAGAGCTACCTGGGACAGGAAGAGAATGTTCCAACAGTGGAGTGGGGTCTAGAGAGTGATTGGGTCAAGGAGGAGGTGGGCTACTTCATGGTTTGGTCTGAGTGATATAGGAGGGGCGGGGAGGGGGTCCAGAAAGTGTGAGCAAAAGCTAAGAGGCCCCGAGCAGGTCTGGTAGGGAGGGAAATGCTGTGCAGGAGACAGGTGAGGCCTGAAGAGCATAGCAGAGATCTAGGGCCTTAGATACATGACCTTGAACTTGACCTGAAATCCAAGAGGAGCCCTGGGAGGGTTTTTCAGGACAGGGCGGGGGTGGGGTCAGGTTGTAGTTCCGGAAGCATGTGTGAAGGATGAACTCAGGGTGGGCATTGACTTCAGGCTGAACCAGGACTGAGGCAGTAGGGTTGGGGGTTGTGAGTAAGAGGAGAATTTAAACCCAACCGTTTTATCTTTACAGATAGAGACATTGGGAGGGAAGGTCCTTCCCCAAAGTCTTACAACATGTTAGTGGCACGGCCAAAAGCAGAAGGCAAGTGTTGTGACTCCCTGGGCTTGTTCAGTGTGTGTCTGGGGCATCTCTGGGGAGCCCCCGTTTAGGGCTCTCTGCTAAAGGGGCCACCCCTGTCTGGCCCAGTGTGTGGACCGACCAGTGGCTCACAGTGCTCCCTGGAGTGGCGGAGTGGGAAGGACTGGCCTGAATGCTGCTCCCACCTTACCCACAGGGCATGGAAGGAACATTCTGGACCCCGAATCAGCCAAATCAGCTCCCTGGAAGAACCGGGACTAGGTGGGCCCTCCGCTGTTCAGCCCTGAGTGGTAGATTGTGTAGAGCAGCTTTTCAGAGAGACCAAATCAGTTGATGATTGATTTGGAGCCGAGGGAGCCAGGAGGAAATGCTTGGGAGCAGGCAAGAGGCGACTGGCGTGTTGATGAGGAGCCTGGCGCTGCCTTGTCTCTCTTGGATTCCCTGTCTGTTCCTCTGGAGACAGCAGGGTGGCTGCATCATGTGTGGTGTCTCCCTGCAGTGGGAAGGCGTTGGAGGTGGCATGGCTTCCCCGTTCTCCCATCGGCCAGGTGGCCATGATGAGTCAGGTGACTGTGCAGACAGACAACGCGGGCGTTCGCGTGGCTGGGCAGCTGGTGCTGTGCAAACACCTGGGTCCTTGAGTGGGCTTGAGTTTCTCATCCCAACTATGGGATTTCCTCGCAAGTTACTTCATCTTTCTACGCTGTGTTTTCTCCTTCATCAATCCTGCGCACGAACCCCCACCTCCTGGGTTGTGTAAGGTGCTGAGAGGACATACCGCCCTGTAGAACTAAGCAGTCTCTCCCCGGTGGCCCCTCAGCCCTGCGCCGGCTTGGACACACCCCATAGCTTGGCCTTCAGTTACTTCTCCGGATTCCGCTGACCTCAGGCCACCGGACTTCCCAGCCTGGCCAGGCCCACTTCATCTGGCTGGACTCCCAGCCTGGCCCTACCCTGGCCCACCCTGTCCTGCTCTCTTCCTGCCGAGAGCCCTGGGCGGTGTTTAAAGGTTTAAAAGCAAAGCATGATGTGCTCGTGTAGGCCAGTTTTCATATTTTGGATGGAGCACTAAACTTGGGGGTTGAACACTTGGGTTTAAGTCCCAGCTGTGCCGCTCCCTGGTTAGATGGCCTTGGACAAGTCACATCTGCGCTCTGTACCTCAGTTTCTTCATCTAGCAAATGGGCAGGTGCAGCTTCCTGCATCCACCTCATGAGCTGCAGCAATCAGACCACGTATGTGATGGTTCTGCATGTGATTTAGTGCTGAATAAACCGGGGGCCATATTTGTCTTTGTGCACCCAGGGTCTTCTTTTCAAAGTTCCTGTCTTTGACACTAAGTAAATCTGTGACGTCGGTGCGAGGGTGTATTTTGGAAAGGGTACCCACATGAGAGCCCTCCCCATGTGGATTCAGAGCTCAGATTTTTTCAGTTACCTTATAGAGGACCTAAGACATTTAATTCTGTGCCTCAGTTTCCACATATTTTAGGAAATTTTCACATCTAACATTTGCCTTTCAGTTTTGTCACAAGAAATAGGGATGTAGACTGAAAAAAGCGTTTACATGGGTATTATTTGCCATGTCTGTACCCTCAGGGCCTAGTTGAAATGCCTGAATGATTAGAGGGGCATTTGGGTAGCTAGGCAACCGCCGATGCTTCTGTTGTCTTTTATGAACATCGTTTTCTTTGCCTGGACCGTTATCGTCCCCAGACTCTTCAGGGGACCTGAGAGGTTGAAATAGTACTTAGTAGGGGTTTAATTCATGGCTGCTGTTGTTGTCACTATAACTATTATCATAGCAAGGATGTCATATAGGAAATGTTGCAATCCTTATAGTTTAAAAATTAAAACCAGGAGTTTTGGAGCTAGACAAGCCCTCGTCAGCCCATGTAGCCATAGGCTCTCACTTCACAGAAGGGAAACTGAGGCTTAAAGAGCCTGAGGTCACACTGCACGCTCGACGAAGTGGCCCACAGGGAGCCCTTGGCGCCTCTGCTGAGAGTGGGCGGGGCCTCGGGGCATTCAGAGGCAGGGAGTGTATCCTGCTGGTTCTGGCGTCCTCACCTGGCTCCTGTCCGATGGCACAGGCCTGGCACAGGGCTGGGCAGGCACCGAGTACACAGGCTGCCCCATGGAAGCCTTGTTCATTCAGAGGCTGAAAGCGAAGCAGGCTGTTCTGCCCATGCCAGGGACAGGTTGCAGGATGCATGCTGGGATGCAGCATCTGGGCCAAATCCGCCCTGCTCTGGGCGTGTGGCTCTTTCTTCCGAGAAACTGCAGTCGATAGCCACGGTCCTTGACTGTTTTTTTGGTCACAAAAATCCCCACCATCCCCCGTGTCACTTTTAGGAACCTGTCTTGGCCAGGTACCATCTCTAGTCCTACCACCTCCATGAACCCCATCCTGGGGACCTTAGCAGGACTGAACGAAATGAGCAGCAGTGAGCCGGACGGACACATTGCGGGAAGAACATTCCAGGCTGGGGGAGGAACAAATGCAAAGAGCCCAGGAAGGAGCGAGGCACAGAAGTCACACCCACTTCAACTGGCCTGAGGCTTGTCTGTCTGTCTTCTCCCCTAGTCTGCAGGGTTGAAGATGGGGCCTTACCTTAATCCTAAAATCCATCACAGCTGCCACAGCTGTTGCTAGGTTCTTCCATAGGTAACGGACTGTACAAGTACTGTGCGAGTCTTGTTCTTTTAATGCTCACAGAAACGGAGAAGATGGGTGTTACTTGTCATGTCTGTACCCCCGGCGCCTAGTTTAAATGCCTGAGTGATTAGTGGGACATTGGATTACTAGAACCACTCACTCAGGTTTCTGTTGATTTTGAGGAACATCGATTTCTTTACCTGGAAATTTTTTTTTTTTAAAGATTTTTTTTTTTATTGGGTAATTGGGGGGTTGGGAACAGTACTGGGAAATTAGGGGAAGGGGAACAGACAAGTTGCTGTCGTTTTGCTCCTCAATCCAGTCGCGGAGGACGCTGCCTCACTGGCCCAAGTTGGCACCATCACCGCGCTCTTCCCTGGCGAGGCAGATCAGTCGCCGGCCCCTGGACGGCCGCTCACTGCAGCCGCTGGCCGCTCACGCTGGCTGCCGGCTACACACGGCAGCCCATGGCAACCCACTGCCACAGGGACTGCAGCCTACGCCGTCGCCAGTGACTCACGGCAGCCCAGCTCCAGGTTGAGCTGCCGCCCAGCATCTCAGCTGTAGAGGGCAGCGTCACTGGCCCTCATATGTGGGATCCGAACCGGGGCCCTCTGGCATCCCAAGTGAGCCCTCAACCATCGCGCCACTCGGCCGGCCCTCTTTACCTGGAAATTGATAAACCCCAGCCTCTTCAGGAGACCTCAGATGTTGAAAGCACCCACGTTCATTCATTTCCTCCTATTTGGACACGTGCACGCGCTTTTGAGAGGAGAGGGCCGTGGCCCCCATTCCCTGAGAGGGGGGCCGAGCCCCAGAGACCTTCCTTGCGAAACAAGCCCATGGGGACTGGAGCCGGAACGCCAGCCAGGCCTCGGGCCCCTGACTTGTGTGCGCCCTGGAAGGTCCTTGTTTAAAGACGCAATCCAGACCTCTTGCCTAGGAGCGATGTAAACAAGTTCAGGATGTTCCCAGAAGCCAGCAAGGTCAGAAGAATGCCTGCGATGCGGTTTCCTCCCGTCCTTTTCCAGGCTTCTCTTCCCCTTCCCCCTCCTCAGCCGGGCCAGCTCTCCCTGACCCGGGTGCACGTGGGTGCACGTGTGTTACCCACTGTGATGGAGCCTGATTGATTGCGTCGCCCTGGGTGAGGTTTCAGGGGCTGTGAGGTGGTGAGGGGGCCTGAGATCCAGGTGCTCACAGCCCAGAGAGAGGTGAGTGCTCCGTCCCCAACTGGCCTTATAGCCTCGCCAACTGAGCTCACGTACCTACCCTCTCTAAGCATCAGCGTCTACGCGAAGGAATGATTAATTCCTACTTTGGAAGTTGATTTTATGAACTTTAAAGAGAAACTATATGCAGACACCTAGCACACGTTTAGGTCCACAGATGGCGTTGGATATTTGGTGCTTGGTAATTTTCAAAGGCAGAATTTGAACCCAGCTTTCTCTGACTTCATGACGGAACTGGCCGGGTGTCTGGGTGGCTGCCCTGCCCCAGCACACACTGCATCGGAAGTGACAAGCAGGTGGGGACACTGAAGGCCCAGCCTCTGCAGAGGGGAGGATGATGTGGCAGATGGGCAGCTGAGGGGCAGCTGAGCCACCACAAGTAGCAAGTCTTTTTATTTCACACCTTCCTTAGGTGTTTGCATAGCTGCCGAGTCCTGCAGCGGGGTCGGGGAGGAGCCAGGTGAGCTAATGGATAAGGTACAAAACATTCACCATTTTCTATGATCTGGAGAAGGATTCCAGAAGAGGGGTTAGAATGCAGGTGTGGGCACTGCTGTCTGGAAGCAGGAGGGGATGGGGGGCAGGGGAGGAACTGGGTGAAGGAGACAGTCCCTAGGGTTGTGACCTGGAAGGGGATAAGAATGAAAACAGGGCTTTCGATTTGGCTTAGCATAAAGGGCCGAGGGGGTGAAGTCTGTCCCCTGAAAGGGCTGTGTCACATCTCCCTGGGGCGCTCATTGAAGAAGCTGCCCGAGGCTTTGTAACTCACAAAGCCTGTGCTCCATGGTTCCTTCACTTGACCTCCACTTAATCCTGGCCAGGTGGGCCGAGCAAGGGCCCTGGTTCCCTGAAAGGTGAGCACACGGAAGCTCCCAGGAGTTCGCAGTGTGACTGTCCCTTTCACTCTCGGATTCAGCGTCTGCCGTGCGCTCGGTACTAGTTTAGATGCTTCAGGTATGGCAGTAAACAGGTGGTGCTCTAGACCTGCAAAGTGACCTCAGCCTCCCGCCCATGAGCTCCTGGAGGTGAGGAATGAGGCGAACCCCTGCGAAGAGCACCAGAGTAAACGTGCATCACTGGAAATGCAGTGTTCTGTGTGGTCATGGGGCGGATGGGGGTACTGGGGTGCTACTTTATATAGGATGGTCGTGCAAGGCCCCTTTAATCAAGTTCACCTGAGCAGAGACCTGAAAAAAGGGAGCAGGAAGGAACTGTGCAGGTACGTGTGTCTTGGGGGAGAGCTTTCCAGGTGGGGGGTTGAGGGGAGGAGGGAGAACCTGTGCAAAGGCCCCCGGAGGGACGGAGGTCAGCAGGCATATTTGAGAAACGGTGAAGAGTCTGGAATGGAGAGGCGGGAAATGTGGCTGAAAATGTGGTTGAAAGGTCTGGGGTCACCCTGCAGCCTTGGCAAAGACATTGACCCCCCACTTGGGTGAGCTGACACGTCACTGCAGGGTTTTGGCAGAGGAACCCAGCCCCGAACCTGATCCTTTGCTGGACGGTCCCTTGTCACACAGACGGGTGGGCTTATTATTATTTCCACTGCTGTAATTACTCCATAGTTACTCTGCTTCCAAGGCAGTGGACTTGGAGGTGAGGAGTCTGCCTGGCTCCTGAGGCTCGAGTTTTAAGGGTGAGGGGGGGGGGAGGAAGCAGGGGAGAGCACTGTGCCTGTGGTTGTGTCGCCCTCCCCTCCCCTCTGCCCCTTGGGGTTCACTGACTCACCCCTCCAATCTCAGGACATCTAGTGAGGCCGGAGTGGGTCAGCGCCACCTGTCACCTTAGACGAGAAAAAGCAAAAAGAAGGTGATTTGTGTTTAATCAGCTCCATTCCAGATTAGACTCTTCCTGTTTTTATACATCATTAGCTGTAGGGGGAGGAGAAGAACATGTGTGCTCTAGACTATAATGGAATATGCGAGAACAAATAAAGTGACTCTCTGTGCCTTGATGTCCTTATCTGTAAAGTGGGGTAGTTAAATCTTCCATATCTAACCAAAGCACTGGCGTGAGGCCAAAATGCAATGAGTAACGTGGAAGGTCCTTGAGCCTGTGATATATCACGTTAGCCAGAAGTGGCAGAGTTTCTGCGAGCTTCCCCGTTGGTTGGATCTGAGTTCAAATCCTGGGAATCCCCACCATTACTCAGATGTGACTCTGAGAAAATGACTTAATCTCGTGTTCCCTCAGCACCAAGACAGGGCAGTAATGTGACTTACGGTTTCTTTACTTGCTGAAGGTTTAAGTCCCCCGATAGCTTCCTGCAAAGTCCTTGTCAGTCTTGTTTACTCCTGTGTCCCCTGCCCTGGAATGGTGCCCGGCACCTAGAAGGTGCTCAGTAAGCAGCGTTTGGCTGGTTGAAGGAATGAATGGATGGTCATTGGAAACGTAGCAGGAGCTATGACATAATGACAGGATTCCTGTGTTTCAGAGCACCCTTAGGAGCTCACGTTCTCCTGCCTTTCTTTCAGGACTCGGGTCAAGCTGGAAAGCCTGGAAGATGCCTACATCCTGCGGGGAGACGATGACTCCCTCTCTGACAAGCACGGCTGCCCAGCTTACGTGAGCCCAGAGATCTTGAACACCAGTGGCAGCTACTCGGGCAAAGCAGCCGACGTGTGGAGCCTGGGAGTGATGCTGTACACCATGTTGGTAGGGCGGTACCCTTTCCATGACATTGAGCCCAGTTCCCTCTTCAGCAAGATCCGGCGCGGCCAGTTCAACATTCCAGAGACTCTGTCCCCCAAGGCCAAGTGCCTCATCCGAAGCATCCTGCGGCGGGAGCCCTCAGAGCGGCTGACCTCGCAGGAAATTCTGGACCATCCTTGGTTTTCGACAGATTTTAGCGTCTCGAATTCAGGATACGGTGCTAAGGAAGCGTCTGATCAGCTGGTGCCGGATGTCAACATGGAAGAGAACTTGGACCCTTTCTTTAACTGAGCTCATGCCTACAGAGACTGAGCAGGTGCCAGGAGTGAGAGAGGGCAGCAGGAAGGCGTTCTTCCAGGGAACCCATGTCACCTGGCTTGGTAGCAAGAAAGACACTGATGCTCAAAAGTTTCTTGGTTCGAAGAAGGAGAACCTTCAAGGAGTGGACTGACCATGTAGCATGGAGGCAGGGGATGTGGGGTTGGGGTCGGGCTCTAGTCGGGTCAGATGGGCGGGAGCCCCCTGGAGCCTCTCTTCCCTGATGGAACCCCAGAGACCACCCCTGTCAGTTGGGCCACTTCCGCCTACCCCACTTTTCATTTTGTTCAAAAATAGTAGATCCTGACAGAATTGAAACTCTCTGCCTCAAACACACATCTTGGCATCGCACTGTTAGCATTTAACTTCTTGTCATGATTCAGGGAAGGTACAATTGGCCAAGGGTTTTTTTTTTTCTTTTCTTTTTAAACAAGCCAACCACCTATCTGATAATTAATGGGGTTCACTTACAAAAATTCGGTGCACACAGACTGACACGATCCTGGGTGCTAAAGTAAAAGAAAATAAAGTCCAGTTTGTGTCTCTTAATCGCTCTCTTCAACTCCTTTCTTCTAAACAGACTATTTCATATCCTCTCAATGACATGCTAATGCTTTGCTCCCTGAAGGGGGTGGGGGGGATCTGTCCTTTAATAAGCTACTCTGTTTTGTGTCAATTGGTTTGTGGCAGGAAGCTATTAGAAGTCCAACTTCCAGATGCATTACTGCTATCATAGTTTAAAGAAAGAGAAAAAAAAAGAAGAATGGAAAAGAGAACGCGAGCTTCTTAATTTTCTTCTTTTGAATGATGAGGCTTGCATTACAAGCATTCCTCTTGGCTGAGAAGATAGCAGTGGACTGAGATAGCAGGAAGCTTCTGGAAAAGTCTAAGCTTTTGCAACCCTCTGCTCTCAGCTAAACATTTGTGTTTTATTGGAAACTAGTGAAACAAAGCAGGTTGTCCCACGTGTATAAAATACAGGGCAGCTATTCAGTTTTCTTTATGAAGAATGACCCTTTTGTCTTCGAAGGCCCTCTGGTTTGGACAAAAACCCTCAGTAGAGACAAGTGGGAAAGAAAATAAGCTGAAAGCTAGGACAATATAAATAAAAACAGCTCTCTATCCCAATACGCACCTTCGTATCTTCAAGGATTCTTCTATTTATTAAGGAAAATGTCACATTGTGATGTATTAAGCCAGTACTTCAATTACGGGTTGACTCGGGATGACATGTTACATGCTGTCGTTAACATTTTTATATATATATTTTTTCTTGTTTGAGTATTTCTGTCCCTGAAATAACCTTTTCTTTAGCTTCTCTAGGTAGCTTCATTTGATTTCGAGTGGCCAATGTTTTTTTGTTTTTGTTTTCTTTTTTTATTAACGGCTTTTCTATTGCTGTATGATACAGAACTCTTTTGGCATAAATATTTGTGTTTCCAGTACCTCAGTTGTTTGGATTTTACTGCCTGTATACGTTTTGTGAAATGGTCATGTTTTTGGGTAGGTAACACGTGGACTCTAGTATGTAAATGTTACTTGAATCTGTGCTTCATTATAGTACGTGGCATGTGTGTGCAGATCTTGGATGCCCTATGCCTGCTCAGCAGGAGTCCAGCCTTCACCTTCCCACGAGGGCGGCTTAAACATTCATGTCAGGTGACAAGGCGGCCATGGATTTACCCTGGATTCTATTTTGATATTGGAAGATATAAAGGAGAGAGGTTTTTTTACATTCTGAAGATGTTGCTGTGTCAAGAAGGACCTGTTTTGCTTCCCTCTCCCCTATTTTTTAATTCCCCCGGAGGAGGAAAGATTGGTGACATGCATGGCGGGAATCTATGGCCTCTGGTGCTTTGTCCTGTATTTGGTTTAATGTTTTTGTCCTAATCTCTTCAGTCAATAAAATTGTGCGTATTTAACTAAAATTCTGGGGTCCAGCAAATGATTATTTTTCTGCCATCTGTGGTCTGTGGCCACAGCACACCAGCCAGAAGCTCACACGTTCTCTTAGGCCTTCACTCATTCAGGGTGAACCATGCCTACTATTTATACAAGGCAAAAGTCACCTTCGGTCGTAGTTGAGCACATGCTGGCCAATTTATGTAATGTAATAGCGCACTGAAGTCATTGTCACCGCCACCTTTGGAGGTGCTGGTTACATTCCTGTTACAGATTAGGAAATAAGCCCAGAAACGTGTATATTGAACTTGCCCGAAGTTCAACCATCTGTAAGTGATAGAGTCTGGAGTAGACCCCAAGCCTGTTGAATCCAGAAGCCTGTTACTCCTTCTGTGCTTTTCGAGCTCAGAGGTTCTCAGGGTGAGCATAATAAAAAGCTCTGGAGTAGCCAGGCTTACCTGGGACTCGGTCATCCAGGCTTCTGCACGATTCCCCAGGAAGAGCAGCATCTACCGCAAACCTGATTGGAAACCTCCAAGGAGGCGATCACCCAACTCCCAGGAAGGAACCTCCTCCCAGGAGCCCTTCTCGGTCAGATCCATGGAGTGTCAGAGCTGAGTGGGTTCCATTTGCAATCCCATCCATTGTGCACCTCACTTAATAGAAGTAACTACAGCCCAAGGAGTCAAAGCAATCCCGAAATTTTAAGTAAGTGCTTCCTGCGTCACTTCAGCGCAGGTTGGGAAACCTACATGGATAGAGACTAAGGCAGTGGGCAGAATGGAGTGGTGGGTAGGCAATGGAATCATGGAAGCCTGTAGGATGGGCACGCACCTGCTGAAGTCTGTCAGGCAGTGTCCTGGACTCAGAGTCCAGAGAGAAATGGCTTTGGGAATGAAGGAAGAAGCAGCAGAGACTAACTGTGTGAAAAGTATCTAGAGACTTGCTCAGGTGAATGCCATTGGTGCCAAGCTGTGGATAGAGCTCATCCAAGTCCTTGCAAAGGAGGGTTTGTGACGGAGGAGGACATGGTGAAATGGAGGCTTTCTAGCTGATTGGACCAGGCTTCTAAATTCACAAAATGCGTATCGTCCAGTTACACCATCTCTGTATCCCTAGCATCGCACAGCCCCGTGCCTGGCACATGGGAGGTTTTCAGTAAACAACTGTTAATTGATGTATAATTCACGCCAGAGGACTCTATATGCCGTTAAATTTCCTTCCGATCCCAGGTTTCTAAGGGGTACATCATTAGAAAACAGCCTTTGCGAGGCTTAAAGCCCACCAGTGGCTTTTGCTAGGGCACAGATAGGCTGAGCCAATTTCTTTGCTCTTTCACTGCCTGTGATTAAGCAGCAATGGGCCTGCTGCCTAATGAGTGCCTGTTTGAATTGCGTTCTCTCAAACCTTTGCATGTTTGGTTGCTGGGGAGAGGGAGTTGTTGGCACACACACCCCCAGCCCCTCTGTCAGGAGCGTCCATATTGCTGGGGACCCAGCATCAGAAGCTCCTTTCCCCCCTTAACGTCTCAAGGCTTAGCCAGCAGCAGTCTCTTCTTTCCTGACCCCTGTGGGGGTAGGTGCTTCACTCACTTGCTACTTAGTCTGGACCTGGAGCAGGGCAAGGGGCCTGGGCTCCTGAGAGTGAGGCAGGGGTTGGGGTGGGAGGTGGCCTAGGCGCTGAATCCTTACCCTCATCAGCTGTGACCTGCAGCCGGGCAAATCACTTAACTCCCATAAGGACCAAGGCTGTTGAGAGGATTAACTGAGTTCAGGTGTGTGAGCTTAATCCTGGGCCAGGCTGGAAGAGTGGTTTACTGTGCTCAGCCAAGGGCACGGCAGGGTGGAAGTCTTTTGACTGGGGAATGGTACTGGAGTTGAGAATTGATCAAGCACGTTCATAGAGAGGTGAGAGGGCCCCGCTGAGACCCTTCTCCTGCCATAACGAAAGGAGTTCCACTTCTACAGTTTTACGTGTGTAGTTTTAATGTAGATTTATAGGGAGGAAGATAAAGCTCTGTTGCTAGATACGTTGGAAAACTATTGATCAAGTCCGACTCTTGATAGAGTTGATAAAGCAACCAAGGTCCAGAGAAATGAAAGGTGGCCCAGAGAGCAGCTAATGGACTCTGAATGGAGGACGGAAGGGTACAGGAGCTTTGTAAGTGGGTGACCCTATACACACTTCAGGGGTTTTGTTCACACGGCTCCTTTCCACGGTGGCAATCTTCCCCGACCCAATCTATTCTCTTTGGTGACTAGCCTGATAGCCAGCCTTTAATGGGTGTCAGGTGATAATCTGCAATAATTATGAATTATATACCAATAAATCAAAGTGTTCTTATTGTTTGTGGCTTTTAGATGCTCTCATTTATACAAGCCGGACAATTGTATAAGTATTGCAAGAGCAGACAAAGACCAGTAACTCAACTTTGGAGACTGAGCCCATGGATGACCTCTGTCAGGTCTGTGTCATTTCTGTGCACTTGAATTGCAGGAGATTGTGTGTGTGTGTGTGTGTGTGTGTGTGTGTGTGTGTGTGTGTGTGTGTACTGTCACACTGGGAAACCAAACTTTGAAACAAAACCTGGTCTAAAAGATGAAGGGAAAGAGGAAATAGGAACCAACATCTATTTAATCCATCGATCAGTTTATCAGGGCAGGTAGCAAATTTTACAAATGAGTAAAGTGAATCTCCAGGAGATTAAGTCAATTGAAGAACACCATCCAGCTGAGGTCAAATCCTCTGTTTGAACCCTGTTTCGCAGTGCAGTCTCTAAAGCCCTTCTTCACTGCCAAGGGGAAAGGCTGATGCCTCTCAGCATAGGGACCTAAATACTAAAACTTGAGAGCTGTGACCAAGGCCGTCTCTCCCATCCTGAGAATGTTTTCTGTAGCTCACAGGAATTAAGCAAGGAATTAGAGGGGTTGCCTAGAAAACCCTTATAGTCCGCACTTATTTGGGTCATGCTGCTGGACTGTGCGGCTACTTAATACAAGTTAGTGACTTGGCATCCACAAAGGGACTCTGGTCCTCCGTGTCTTCCCCCACTGGTAGGGTGCCAGTTCTGAATAGAAGAGGAGGGCCACTTCAGAATTTGAGGCATCGGGATTCTGGGGAGCCAAAATCTTTGGGTGAGTCCGCCAAGATGCATCAGGTACTCAGGTTTTCCCACCCGGGACCTTGACTTTTGTATAACAGACATGCCTCAGGGCACATTCCATTGTCTCTGAGGCTCGACACCAGGTATTAAATCCTGAGTTTGAACCTCAGTGTTTTGTGTTCTCCCACTGAACTAGATAAGAGCTTCTTGGTGAGCTACCCAAGTGGCCCTCTGGTCTTTGCACTCCATTTAAAACTGTGCTTACTGCCCTCAACTTTTCACTGCCCCTCTGTACTGCGATGCAGTCCTATTGTCCTATGCATTCCTCTCCCACACTTCCCAAAGACTTGAGTCAGTGCATTGGCCAGGGTGTATCCCTTCAGACATTTTCCTTAAGTTGCCACTACTGAAAGTTTTAGCCATCGGGCCGCCAATTTGTACTAGAAGCTACCTGTGCTCCACGTACCACCTGGTATGGAGTCCCCAGTGTAGGCGGGCTGACGAGTAATCTGGTCCCCAAACCCCACTTTACCACCTGTTTTCTTGGATCACCCCACTTCTAGTATCACTGATTCATTTGTGTCATCACGAAGCAGAAGCTAGGCTGGAATCGCATATGCAAAAGATCTACTGGGGAGAAAGCCCTGTGGAAGGAGGCTGGAGGCAGCAGGGTTGGGCAGCCCGCACGCAGCAATGACTGCCACTTAGAGGCTGGGCTTAATGCTCCCATCTGAGTCCCGGGCCGGGCCACCCTGAGATGAGCGTGACTTCAGCTCCAAAGCTGAGGTGGACTTAAAAGAGTTCCCAGCTGCAGGCTGCCCACCAGCCACCCTCAAGGAATCCTTTCCCAAAGGGGGTTCTGAGAGGCACCTTCCTGCGTACCCTACCTCCATCCACACCATCTGTGGGGTAGGTCAAGCAGATAACACTTAGGAAAATGGAAATCCCACTCCAAAGATTTGATTTCTCCATTTAAACGTGTCCTGATCCCTTCTGCGTGAGGCTGGTGGGAGACATGGCTCATGCTGTGAAAGAGCTCCTTAGCTTGTTGGGGAGACACAAGTTTAAGGCATTACCTTCTCAGAGCCAATGGGGTTCCCAGTTCTCTGATTATTCCTTATTAAAAAGAAATACATTCAGACTTCAAAGGGAAGCGCACATCCTCTGTGGAACAGCCCGGCCCGTAGGAAGGAGAAACAATGGGGTTACATCCTTAGGGCAGCTTTTCCTTTCCTGCGAAGGAAGAGGCCATCTCGGGGGCCTGGCAGGAACCTAATGCTCCAGGCCGCCCTCCACCCTGCCGCGGAGTCAGAGGCCTGGGGAAGCTGGAAAGGTGGCCTGGGAGGGAGGGAGGCCCACCCGCCTCGGGAGACTCGCTGATGTTTATCTCCTGCTGCCAGGACTGCTGTTCCCACAGAGCCCTGGGGAGCAGAGACGGGGAGATGAAGAGATTTGCACTGTGAGGTCGCATCTCGGACACTGATTAGCATCTTTTCCTAAGACTACAGAGCCAGGGCCAAGGTCAGGGCTCGGGTCTTTAGACATCTCGTATGATGGTCACCTAGTTGGACCAGACCTAGGGCATGAAGAGGAATTTAAAAACATAAGCTCCTGTTAATTATAAAAACAAACACATGCCTTACGTCCTCCGTGTGCCTCACAACGTACAAGCACTCTCTTTAGATACGTGCTACTTGGATGGTAAAGAAATTTGAGACTCACCTAGTTTGGTCCCCATTTATGTGGATGAGGACACTAAAGGTGAGGGAGGGAAGGAAACGTAGTAGCTGTCCTTACAACAGTGTCCTTCAAGGCACAGCGCTAGAGTCACCTCTTCCCAAAAGCCGTGCTTGAACTGCTACCCGCCCAGGAGCCCCGCTGCACCCCTGGCCTGGGTCTCCTGAAGGCAGGGTCCATCTAATGTGTCTCTCGGTTCCCAGGGGCCCACACAGGTCCCAGCCCAGGGTCCGCATTCACTAAGAGTACGTTGAATGTATAAGGATAGAGCAGAAGCATTGTCGGGGTTGAATCCGAGAAATGTGTTTAACACAGTTTTTCAGAGCACAGGAGGCTGAGAAGAATCTCACAGCTGAGATGACTGTGCCACGGCGGAAAGACAGTCTCAGGGAGGAGGCCAGAAGTCCTGGTGAGCTAAAGAAAGCAGCCTTTCTAAAAATGACCCACAATTTTCTTCATGATGTAGAACGCTTTGTCGTGTTTAATATATTGGCTGCAGCTGGCAGCTGGGTGGTGTACACAGTAAGTACTGAGAACGGCCATGATCTGCTTGTGTGTCTCAACTCTTTATGCCATTTAAGGGTCTGAAACCAAGACGATATAGGCTTCTTGAGCAGGAACCATGTTATATTTATTCTTGAACCCTCATACAGGGTCTGGGAAAGGGCTGGCCATCGACAAATATTTGCAGAAAGAAAGAACACTGGGTTTAATGGGCTGTTGTTTCTTTACAAAGGTGATACAGCTTGATGCCTTATTGCCAGGAATGCTATTCCGAAGAGCAATGTAGAAATTGCCTCGATGTGAGGGAGATTTCTTAATACGATATTTACAATGCTCTCCAGTGTCAGTATGAAATTTATCAAGGTACATAGAGGGATGGCCTGGGGATGCTCAGTGCAGTGTACCTCTGGGGTAGATAAACCCCCAAAAGGACAGTCAGGGTTCCTTTGGATGAGCTGGGCCATTTCTGCACCTCACCCATCGAGCTGGATTTTCTGATATTTCCCCCAAGAGCTTATCTTCAGTTTATGTTCATGAGGAGACTTTTGTTAAACTACATTTTCTGCAGTTCATACTTTTGTAATGCATAGCTCTCATTTTCTCTAAGTATAAACTTGCTATGTTATTAAACATGTTTTTTTAAGCCCCACGCATGCTATTCACCCCAAATGAGATTCTGACCCTCACCTGCAGGGAACGCCTCCATGAGTCTTAACCCACCAGGTCATCACAGCAGACCACTGGACTCCGTAATCAGCATCATTAAGTCCTACAGAGAGTTCAGCTGGCCCTTGGCAATTAAAAAGCAGTGTGATGAATGAGAAACGAGAAAATCTGGTTCAAATTTCAAATCCTGCCATGCTTTCAATAGGTAAATTTGGCCAAATCACTTAGACTCTTTGAGCCCTAATGTGATTTACAAAACCAGAATATTGACAATTGTTTTGCTAATTTTTAAAATACTCTGTAGTAAGAGTTAGCATGGTGGGATTGGTGGGTGGAATTGCAGACATTACGGGCAGGGGTGAGGGTGGGGGCGAGGCTGACAAGTGGCCTGGCCTTGCCGTGTAGTTTGTGGCAGACTGTCCCTTGGGATAGTCTCAATGAGGGACAGTCTTAAAGGTGTCACCCTTCCCACTGGCTTTCAAATGCCTTTTTAGGGAGAAGGGCCTGGAAATTGCATCTTTGATATAAGATGCATTTTGTGGTCTGACCCATAAAGGTTATTGACTCAGTTTCCCTGTGTCCCATTTACCTCCGATGACACAGATGCACCAACAATTCACTTCTGAGTGATTCTGAGTTGTGGTGAGTTCTGAGTTAGCGAAATTGTCAGCCATAGTGGTATTATTACAGCTAGGTCATCTCACAGAGATCTTATGCATATTTATAAATTTACTAAGGTCGCTTTACTTCTTTCTTGATGAAATAATTATATGCAACTTTAAGGACAGAAACCAAAGGAAGGGAAAGGAGGAAAAGGTAAATAGCTTAAAAATTCAGGGTGATAATCTTTATAATTGAACATAAATTTAGTTCCAATCTCCCTCTATCTTTATTTCCTCCCTCCCTCCTTTCCTCCCTTCTGTTGTGTATTTATTCAGTCAGACATTAAATCAGCAAATACTCCTGATAACATTTTCTGCATCACACATTGTTCAGGAAATGCAGTCATGAAGGACCCATCATTCCAGCCCATAAAGACTTCAGAGAAAAATGGCGAAAGCTGACAAGAAACTAGACCCTCACAATGTTCCACGAGAATGGCTGTGACACAGGTAAGCTTGAGGAGTCACGGGGCCATCTGACCCAGCCTTGGGGAGGTAAAGAAGGACTCATTGAAAAACAGTGTGGCTACACTGGGTTCTGAAGAATGAGTAAAAATCTGTGAAGCAAAATGGTAGACAAGTATTTTTAGAAAGAGTGGTCAGAAAGTCCATCGGTGTGAGACTATGGCACGTTCCCAGCCACCACTTTCCAAAGCCAAACACAATTGGTTATGAAATGCAGCATGTTTGAGTAAATAACATTTATTAATTAGCAAAAACACACTTTTCCTGTCATCAAACCCTGAGAAAAAACTTCCCTCTGGCGTTGTGAGCAACAAACAGCATGATAAGCAGTGTTTTCAGGATCCATTTTGTTATAGACATTGATATCAATTGTACCTGATTATATTGAACAGTCCCATGCAAGATCCCCAAAATTGTGTGCTTAGCATGGAAATAGGTAACTAGAGGAATCTCCACAGAATATATAGCTTAATGAGGGGAGATAGCTCCATGGGTACTGAGGCCATCTCAAAAGACTCTCTGGAAGGATGCCTCTAGAACTTGAGTCTTGATCGATTTCCCAGGATTGAAATTTCTGCCGACAGGGATTACGAACGGCTCTTGTTGCTGGGTTTGCTGTGAGCTGGGCCTCAGCCTCTAGTTGTGGGATGCTCATGTTGTAGAGCAACCCAGGAGGACAGCTCAGGTTTGGACAGTGCCAAATCAACACAGGAACACTTACAGCCAATTCCAACCCATGCCACCGCTCAGGTAGTCAAGGAGAACTTTGTCCACTCAGGCCATTTTTCCTTCTGGACCCCAAATCTAACACCATGACCTGCCTTCACCAAGACTCACAGTGTATATGGACAGTATTGTAGCAGCTGAAGAAAAGAATTTCATCCTATTTTTCAAAAAGCTTACTTTCTCACGTTTACTAAAGGCAAACATAGCTTCACATGTCCGTAGACATAACACGGGTTGAAAACTAAGGAAGAGAGTAAGATACTCTTGGTCTGAGTTCTGGTTCTGCCTCTGAAGTGGAATGGTATTGTCTAAGTTACTTAACTTTTCTGTGTTGCAGTTTCTTCATCTGTAATCTGGGGAGGATAATACCTACCTCATCCATCTATTGTGACATTTGTGTGGGATAGTACATTTAAGAGATGCAATAATGTCTTCCTTTCATTATTAGATGGCTGGTGTCACTCTCTGTCTTAATTTGCTTCCTTTGAATTCTGGGAACCTCTGGGACAAACATTTTCTTAGAGGACAGAGAAAGGAATCATAATTACCAACTGGTAGCAGCTGAGTCCCTGGTCTCCCTGGGAGGCCTTTGGAAGAGAGTCCGTCCATCCCATGTGCCCAGTCAGCCTTTGTGTGGCACTGTGCAAAGGGTGTCCTGGGCCGGGTGGGACCAGGGCCAGGGTTGGAGGTGACCTCAGGTGTCCTCATGCATAGCAGTTAAATCACTCAGGAGAGATCCTATGGAAACACGGATAGGAATGCCAGGAGGTGTTGCAATATTATTTTAGAGGATTCATCTGCTTAGTATTATAGTTCCCCTCACTTAACCCTCAGAGGTTTTGGACTCTGTCTGGTGTGAAAATTTTTTTCTGTTTAGAAAGAGTTCCGCTCATTGCTCATTACTTTAGCAGACTGCACATTGGGAGAACTTGTTTATCCTGCTGAGTGAGTCATCAATATCCTGCTCTATACTAAGCCACGGAATGGCAGACTTGGGAGGATCTCAGGGCTCCTCTCGCTTAGCTCCCCTCATTTTACTGATGGGGTACTAGAGCCCCAAAGAAGAGTAGGGCTTACATGATGGACCTGGGCTTACAAAACAGGTCCCCTGATTCTAAGTCTTGTGTGTGATCAATTAAGTGTAACAGACGTCTACAAGGTTTTGGAGGAGCTCGGTGGAAAGGAAACCATGCTAAATTTCATACACGTCATGTTCCAACTCCACCTCTCAGCAGCTATGGAAGAAATTCATATTTTAGAAGGACAATATGGTGCTTAGTTAAGGAGGCACAAATAGACAATAATGCCATCCTTCATTCTATGTAAAATTTATACGTTCACTTGCTTCCCAGCCACTGAGCTAAGCACTGGGATATGGAAAAGAATAAAACACATACAGATATGGTCCCTGCCCCACTGAGTTCATAATCTAGTGAGCTCTAGAGTCTATACTACTCGGGTGGTTTTAAAATCGGTTGCTTGAAGCACTAGGGTCCCACAGAGGTGACTTAAGGTCTACCGTGAGCTACAAAAGCGATTGAGTTGGGCTCCCCACTTCTCCCACACCTATCCCTACATCAACTACAGAGGAGCCATTTTGCCTCTTTCTCTTAAATTGATGTAATATAGTCCTTGATAACCTATCACCTTATTCTACTTTTTTTTTTTTTAAATATTGACTGCTTGCAACAATGATTCCAGGCAGCTCAAAATAAAGCCTAGGAAAGATAAAACTCAGATCCTTGATCTCAAGTTAAAAGGCAAAAATGAAATGATCATCACATTATTTCTAGAAGCCCTCACTGGGAGAAGACATAAATATTAAGAAGAAAATTTTAGCCTTGAGTTTCTGGTACTCCTGTCAAAAACGGGAAAAATGGGTGCGTGATCAGCACTGTCTGATATTAGAATCTAAATAGTTGCCAACAGGTAACAAACTTTTTTCTAACACTGTGATCTGAGTTTCATTTGTCACAGACACTTTTGTCTGTGAGGCATTTGTGTAGTTTTTTTTGTTTTTGATGTTTAAATCAGTAGGTAATTCTTCTGCTCAATCTCTGCCACCCTGGATGGTTCTTCTCTAAGCCTTTTGTGAAACATAAGCAGAGCCAGCATCTGTTAAATTGATTTTATTTAAAAGAGAGCTCCGTGCTATGGAGAGAGACAGAGCATGGAGGAAGTTTGTGCTAAGGACCAACTGAGGTGTTTCAGGGCCACGGGAAAAGCCGCTACAACCAGCTTCTCTTCAAAGGAAATGGTTCCTTTGTGTCTCATTATAAGAACATGGAAACCATGAGAACTCATTGGAAATAAGGTCAGTTTCCTTGAGTAAGTCACTACAAAGGAGTCCTTTCCAGAAAATTTTGACATCCACGGTGGTCCTGCTGGGTCAGTTCTTACTTCATGATCATTCTGTGGACATGAAATGCCAGCAAGAAGCAATCTGTCAATTTTCCACGTAGGGGGATGCATGCAGAGTCTACGCAAGTCAGAGCCCAGCACACCTGAAAAGTCATGATCCTGAGAGCCAGGCGGCCTTGATTCTGTTTCTGGCTCTGCCCTCATTTGCTACGTGGCCTTGTCAAAATCTGTTCTTATTTGGACTTTGTTTTCAAAATCGGCAAAATGCAAGTCATGGTTTACACGATAACTAAGATTTCTTCTGGCTCTGAGTGTCCCTATCTAGATGATATTTTTAAGAATACAGCTTCTACAAAACTATGCCTACCTATTTGATTATTAAGCGACAATACTGTTTTCTACACGGAGCTTTTGGAAGTTGGTCTTGTGAATTGGCAATAAACTCTCATATTTCCAAAATACTCTTGTTTTCCAGTTTTTCTTAACAAAAGTGACATTTCGCTGAGAAAGATTTTGAATGTCTCTTGCTCTTAAT
>NW_017731487.1:642141-654196 GCF_001890085.2 Hipposideros armiger | reverse complement strand
ACAAGGTAGTATTAAGTATTAAGCCCAGAGCTGACCTAGGACTCTCTCCAGTGAGACCTGAGAGGGGAGAAATGAACTTTACATTTGCAATTTTGGTGTGGTCTGAGACTCCATTTGCAAAAAGAAGTTACTTAAGATGGACGAGAAACATTTTTGTGGATACAAAAACTAGAGACGAAATAGGAAATAAAAAAATCAGAGATTTGAAAATCTTACAAAAATAACAAATGGATAATTTACAGCTTTTCCTTCATTTATTGAAAAACATTGGGACATGTTCTTACTCAGTGCGACTCTTGAGCTCTCTTCCTGCAGCTATTACTCACTTAGTCATCTTCATTTTTTTTTTTAAGGCATTTATTTGGAGTCTGTTGCTTCTGGCTTTTCATAAGACACCATCTGAGCACCACCTACATGCCACCCCAGCTTTCAGACGCAGTGTCCCCTTGCCTCTGCTGTCTCTTACCAAACCCCCCCCCCCAGTCTGTCTCCCAGAACCACCCACCCCCTGCTGTCTCTAGCCCCCCACGGGAAGCCTGTGAATATTCCTGGCCCGGGATCATCATTACTTCACCTTCAGTCCCTCCGTTTGAAACCCCCAGGTCTTATCCATCCACCCTGAGTGCCCGGCAACGTACGGTTGTTGACGGCTGGGCTGTTCAGGGAGTTACCAGATTTAGCAAATAAAAATACAGATACCCACTTCAATCTGAATTTCAGATCAATAAACGATTTTTAGTATAACGACTTCCTGTATATACTTGTGATGTTACACTTGTGAGAGAAGCAGAGTAATACTTATTCTTTCCATCCTACAGAATAGAAAACTGAGACCCTCGAGGGCAAAGGAAATTGTCTGAGCACACGGCTAGGCGGTGATGTTGCTAGAACTTGAACCATGGCTGGCTGACCTCAAAGCCCTGCCTTTTTCCTTGGCCTCCTGCTGCCTCTATTAAACATAACACTGTATCACAGTACTTGACAGTTTTCAAAACACTTTCAGATGCATGATCTTAATTAATCTTCACAGGAACCCTTTGAGATAGGTTCCACATTTCACTTGTTTGAAAAAAAAACCAAAACATTTTTTTTTCTTTTTTAACGCTTTAACATCTCTGATTTCAGGATGTATTTTATTGTCCATAGTGTATCAGTCTAATTGGCAGCATTTTTTTTCTTCCTCAAAAGAGCATGGGATAATGGCACCTTGGAGTCTATTAAAGACAACATTATTATGTATTTTCTGCAGCTGAGGAAACAGGCTCAGGGAAGTCTGGTCTCTAGAATAAGGTGGCAGACACTGTAATTAAACCTGTCTTTCTGACCTTCTACTACCCTCATGCTGAAAGGAAATTACACAGACTTTCTCCGAGAGACACACAATGGGTTCAGGGTGGGTTCAGTGAACTCTGCCAGATAACAGACTTCTGGAAGAGGGTGGAGTCCTGTGCCCCGCCTTCCGAAGTTTCTGTGGAAGCCTAGAAGTTCAAGACTGGGAGGGTGAGATGAAGCGCTGGGCAAGGGACTGTCCCCCAGTTTTGTCTAAATCTTCCAGGGACGCGACACAGAGTAAACCACAGCTAGCTGCAATGATAGACAAGTGAAAGGTTCCAAGAAGCGGGAGACAGAGCTCGCCTTGGTAAAGTCATCCCGTGCCTGCGCCTGCCAGCTGGAGAGCACCCCGATGTCGCGCGAGCTGCTTGCTCAAGCCTGGGTTCTGGGCCACAGGCTCACTGACTCAGGCAGCACTGCCACCACCCTTCCCCGTGGAGCCTCGGTCTACAGTCTAGACTGCGCTGGAGGCGATCGTTCTTGACACGGGGCCCACATTTTCCAGCTTGTATTCACAGAACCTCATCCCAAGTGTTGTACTCTTGGGCTCAACACAGCTAATGTGAGGGGGAAATCGTCATTAGAAAAGACAAACACATTTTGCAGGAAAAAGGAGGAGTTGGAAGAGGAGGAGAAGGAGAAGAAAAAAAATGCATTGATTGCAAGCAGACAGGTCTGAGATGGAATTGATTTACACTTTCAGAGTTTCAGGGGCAAGAGGCATCTGCCAGAAAGATGAGCATTTCCGAAGAGGTGATTGGAAGGCTCTAGAATGAACAGCATTCGACATGGTCTTTCCTTTAAGAAATCAGAGCTTAAAACTGGAAGTTTGTACAGATCTAATGCACAGCATGTTGCCTGTAGCTAACAGGACTATATTGCATACTTGAAAGATGCTAAGAGAATAGGTCTTAGAAGTTCTAACCCCACCTCCACAAACAAAATAGAAACCGTATGAACAATGGATGTTAACTAGCCTCATTGTGGTAACGATTTCCCAATATATCCGTATATAAAATCATCACTTTGTGCACCTTAAACTTCTCTAATGTTATATGTCAAGTATATCTCAATAAACCTGGGGAGGAGAGACCTTGCTCCAGATCAGAAATCTATCTGCAGATGGCCCTCTATGCCGATAACAATCAGGTGCATTACACTTCCCCAGGCTCTCAGTCACAAATC
This sequence comes from Hipposideros armiger, assembly GCF_001890085.2. Taxonomy (NCBI): domain Eukaryota; kingdom Metazoa; phylum Chordata; class Mammalia; order Chiroptera; family Hipposideridae; genus Hipposideros; species Hipposideros armiger. The sequence goes on along the minus strand of NW_017731487.1, from coordinate 651,679 downwards.
ACATCAGTTAAGCCTCACATCAAGCCGAGTGGTCAATGTGAACGGTCTCCTTTTAGAGACAAAGGGACAGAGGCTTCCAAACCTCAGTGACCTTGCTCAAGCTGACAGACTGTTCACGGCAGAGTTGGCAGCTGAGCCCAGATCCCGTGTCTGTTTACTCCTTGTACCCATAGTGGCCGGCACCTCAGGAAATCTGACCAGAGATCAAGTTTGGGTGGGCAAACTTGAGAGAGAGTTGGGGAGGATTAGTTTAAGTGGGATGAGAATGACAGAGACTTGATGGGGCTTGAGAATTTGCCCTGTGTCCTGTCGATACTGGCCTGATGGAGCTGGTAGGACAGGGAAGAAGAGAGGTTAGCAGCAGGGAAGCCATCCCAGGAACAGCTGCAGTCTTCATGTAAGAAGGTAAAGGCTTAGACGAGGCAGTTGGTTCTGGTAGAAAAGGCCTTTGATAATGAATTAGAGGGTTATGAAGAGAAGAAACGCGATGCAGAAAAGGTGGGTTTGTTTTGTTGTTGTTGTTGTTGTTATTTAATAGTATCATACTTCCTCCAATGCAGCCAGGGTTACACAAAATGACGTCATGGAAACTGAAGGAGTTTTGGAACCATACACAACTGGGTTGAATCCAGGCTACACCACGTATTGACTTTTGACCCGAGGCCAGTCATCCTGGCTTCCCGAGTGCCAGTTTCTGCACCTGTAAAATAGAGGCGATATTGCCTCTCTCAGAAGGGTGCCGGGGGGTCTTTTACATAAAACTGACCCGTTCACTCTCTCCTCGGGCTCCCTGAATCTGGTTCTTGTTATGTCACAGCCTCACACACCATAGTTTAGTTACTTTCCCCCTCTGTCTCCTCTTTTTACCCTCTTGGCTCCTTGGTGATTTCACATTATTGCGTCGCTAGCATCAGTGTCTGGCCAAGGAGAGATGCTCTGTGTCCTCAAAGGGAAATGCTGGGACAGAAGGGAACAGACAAGGTGGGGAAGAAAGGGTTTCGTTTAGCACCTCCGGGAATCTAGGATGCGTCCTCCATGTACTCTAAGACCTTCAACCTTCTCTCTCCTTCCAGCCTCCTGAGCTCCCGTCACAACCCCTGCCTCCAGCCCCACACACCTGAAGCATGACGGGAGCAGCTTTAGGATAAACCAGAAGGTATCTTTTCACGGGAGGGGGCACGTTTCTAATGAAGCATTGGCGTCTTAACAGTTGACAACACTCTTTCACGTTCGTTGTCCTCTCTTTGGAATTGATCAGCAACCGTCTCCGATAAGATGGGGGGACAGTGCATGTCCATTGGACAGATCAGGAAACCGAGTCTCAGAAAGGTAAAAATAAACGTCCAAGGTTCCGCAGTTACTAATGACATAATCGGAACCGGAAGCCAAGCTGTCTGACTCCCCCTCTCTATGTCTCCCTGTGCTTCATCTCTCAAAGCTAATGTAAAGCTAATAAGGCTATAAATAAGGACAGGAGAGCAGTTTCCCCGACATCTCGGATGTGAGTAGGCTCTCCCAAAGTCTTAGATGGAGGCAGCGCAGCCTACGCTTCCTGCTCACTCATCAGACGGCCTCCCAGGCCTCCGAGGAGAGTGCAAAACTGACACGGGAGCTGAATCATTGCAAATCCCCAGCGCTGGATCGGAAGAGAATGGCGTGGGTGGTCGCGTCCCAGACAGAAGACGCTCCGCCAGATGGAGACGCGCCTGTAAACTTGGATGGGGCTCCGGTTGTTGCCAAATCCCTGGTGCTGCTCTCTTTTGATTGAATGGAAGGCTGAGGAGGCAGCAGGCAGGAGCGGCCTGCCGCTCATGGAGTCCCTGGACCCCTCACGTAGGGACATGTCCGCGGGTGACCAGGAGCCATGCCAGCCAGGGGAGAGGCTGGGGCACTGAGCAGTGCAGACACCCTAGTTCTTGGGAAGGAAATTTCGGCAGTTACAACAGCGTGGCAAAGATGCTATTTATGCAACACCCATCTGGTGAGCATTCTGGGTGCTTCCCTCCAGACACACAACTCAAATACAGCAAGTTCTGATGCTGAGGCTAAAGACTCGCTCTGCCATGGCAGAATTGTCTGTCCGTGTCCTGTCCACAATGATTCCACGTAAATGGAGGAGTATTTGAAATGACCTTCCGTTTCTCCTCTGTAATGATCATAGTAATAATCAGGACAGCTACAATTCTTCTGTACTCCATGTTAATCATTTCTAATCTATTACACCTGCTAAGTAGGTGTCATCATACTCATTATATATGTGAGGAAATGGAGCTTTGCCAAGGTTAAGCAGCTTACCCAAGGTCACACGATGGTGAGCATTGGACCTGGGGCACTGGCTGCCCATGCTGGGCTCACTCAGCTGGCTGGTGACCAGTGGTGTCGGAATGAGGTCTCACTGACCTCAAAGGCCAGCTACGCTCTGGTTCACACCCTGAACCCCTCCCCACTTACCATCTCCTTCCTGCGACTCTCCTCAAGTCCCTAGAGGAAAAGAACCCCTGGAAGTCACCTCCAGAGGGAAGCAAGAAGATTGTTGCTCTCATTGGGCCAGCACGGAGGTTTTATACGGCTTCAACCCTCTGGGATTTGCAGGCAAATGTTCCACTTTTGTCTTTGGCAAACCCAACTGCACATTTCATATTCACAAAGCCCGACTGAGACGCCGAGCACTGGGGACTTTTCCTCCTGCCACCTCCAGCTTCCTCGGCGCTTTCTCTGCCCGCCCTGTTCTTCCTTGTAAGCACAGCAGGCAATGCCAACAGCGCACCTGTGAGCCTGCGGCGCACCTGCAAGTGTGTCTGGCTCCTCCCTGCTCCTTCTGCCCTCCAGGGGGCCCTCTGGGCACCCATCAGGGTGTGGAGATAATCTAGGAAGCCATTGGTTTAGGTTCGCCCCCAACACTGCCAGGGATGGGAAGAAAAGAGGCCAGAGAATTGAGCTCAGGGCCCCTTTGAGTCTATTTACAGACATGAATAAAAAGAGAAAGTTCTACATCTATAAATCTCACTAAATTTGGGAAAATATGTCAGGAAAATACGCATGCGCTAAGTGCTTATAAAGTACTGTCACCTGATGAGAAGGAAGGAAAGGAGGGAATAAGAAAGAGACAAGGGAAAAAAGGAATAAAGGAAACCAGCAATTCCTGAAGATCCTGAGTGGCTTGCACAACAATGGGTGATCTGAGACTGGAATGAGAGACAGATCTTGTTTTTAGTGCAGATGCATCATTAAATGATATGTGACCTTTGGCAAGCCATTTTTCTCTCTGGGCTTTGGTTTCCCATTGCAAAAAGTGTTGGGGTAGATGACCTCTAAGCTGCCGTCCAGGCCTACGCATCTAGAGAGGTAGAGTCTGTATAGACCAATGCTTCCTCCTGCAATAATGGTGAGAGCACATAAGCAGTATCCAGCCCCTCATCATTTCACACGAAGGTGGCTGGAGTCCTGGGATGAATGTTTGCTCTGGAGGTCAGTGCTGGTGCTGATGGGGGATGCTTCTTGTCCGCTCATTCTGGCATGGTATTTTTTCCTACTAGGCTGGGAAGGCCACCGTATCATTAGTGATCTGAGTCATCAGTCAGCATGTGAAGGAACTAAGCAGGTGAGTTGAGATCAGGTAGGAGAAGAGGTGGAGAGGAAGAAAGAGGAGGTAGGACATGTGAGGTGGCACAAGAGAACGGTTGCCAAGATGTGTCTTTGTGACAGTTCATAAGTCAAACCTCTTACCAACACCAGTTTGCTTTATTTAGGGAGACAACTAAGTGCAATGGACTAAGATAGTAATGACAGATGCTCTTCAACGTACGATGGGGGTTACTTCCTGATAAACCTATCATAAGTTGAAAATATTGGGTGTCAAAATGCATTTAATACACTTGCCCTACTGAACATTATAGCTTAGCCTAGTCTACCTTAAACGTTCTTGGAACACTGACATTAGTTTACAGTTGGACAAAATCACCTTACTGTCACTGCCAGCGTCATGAAAGAGTCTCCTACTATATATTGCTAGCCCGGGAAAAGACCAAAATTCAAAATTTGAAGTACAGTTTCTACTGAATGCATATTATTTTCACACCATCGTAAAATTGAAAAATTAGAAATAGAACCATCATAAGTCAAGGATCATTTGTACTTTCAAGAGATTTGGGTTCTCGTAGTTCCGTGACTGGCACATAGAGCTTTCCCTATCTCTCTTCCTCTATAAAATAAGGCATGTGCAAGGACTTTTCAGTTATACTCTTACACTTAGTATCTTGCACAATTACCAAGGCACTCTACAGAACACCTATGGACACTTAATGTGAGCAGCTCACTTTGCCATGATGATTTTCGTATCCCTCAGCTTTCTCTAAGGATCCAAGTAATTTTTACAAAGGGTGCCCATCTTAGAGCTGGCTGCTTTCAGTAGAGTCTCCACTCTTCCAGGATGACCTGAGTGCTGTACTAGGATGCCTTGCTCCCACAACCCTTCCTTTCTCTCTACCCCATCTGAGTCCTCTTGACCACCCTTTGGAGAATATCTGTGGAGTGTATTGCCAAGGTCATTCCTGGAACAACTGGGAATTGAACTAGGTGTTCTCTGAGATTCACTCTGATTCTGAGACAGAGAGACCAAAATCGTTTCCAGAATCAGGAGAGACAGAGAGAGCAGGACGTAGCTTCTAGGAAACCAAGATCTTTGGAATATTGACAATACATGACTAGGCCTTATTTCATTTTATTTTATTTTTTGATATGTAATGTGTTATGAAGAACACTAATTGGGGAGCCTCAGAAAGCAAGAAAGCAAGCAAAAAAATGTAGAAAAAAAGGAAAGGAAGGAAAGGAGGAGGGAAAGTGAGAGAAAAGGAAGGAAGAAAGAAGGAAGGAATGAAAGGATATAGTGAAGAAGAGTAGCTTGTAGAGAAGGATACAGGAAGGCTGTAAATAAAAGATGTAAAGAGGAGAAAGGGTGAAGAGAAAAGAGGAAAGGAAGAGGAAAAGGGAGAGAGAAGGGAAGAGAGAGAGGAAAGGGAACCAGAGACACCAGCATGCTACGTGAGGACATGCCTCCAGGCTGAGCTCCTGTCTGTCCCCCATGCACAGGCGTCTGCCCCAAGATGGCTTCCTCTGAGAAGGAGCTGTAACTGTGGGTCTGATCAGGCTGCCCTGGCTGGTGTTCAGCACACAGTCCCGGCTGTTTCTGAAAGATGCTGGAAGTGCAATAATGAGCACTGTTCCCCCACCAGGGCTGTACCATGAGAAATGGGCTGTTGGAGCACATTGTTTGGCTGATGGCTTGCTTGACCTCTTGTGCTGCCCGAGGGCTTGTGTGTCCATTTGAAGTTCTCAGCAAAGCTGGAGGGAACATGACAGGAGGATGCTGGAAGTGGGCGCTCCAGGCACAGACTCCTGATCAGTGCGAGGCGCCTAAGCAAAGTGATGGGATGGTAAAGTAGAGACAGTTTTGGGAAAGAACGTAGCAGAGCCCTGTGCAAAGCTCGTTCAGAATCTCTCTATCGATTTCATTGAAAATCATTTCAACAACCTCTTTTGAAATAAATGAATCCTGAGCTTTCGCATCCTACAACCCCGGACGCAAGCCCTAGTTCATCCCTTCATTTTGAGTGAGTAATCTTTCAGAGCCTCAGCCTTCTTGCCTGTTCAATGGGGAAATACTTGCAGAACTTGCAGGAGTCAGAGGCAGAGATGTGCTGATTGCTTCTTGGTGTGCTGCCCGGCACCCAGCAGATGCTCGGCAGAAGCTGGTTCTCAAGCCCTTCCAGCATCTGATTGCACATCTTTCTTTCTAGTTCCATTCAATTAGGTGTATCAGAGCATGTGAACTCCTAGGAAATGGATACTTATTTTTAAAAGCAAAAGAAGGTTGTATATGGCAGATATATTCAGGAGGAAGTAGCAATCATCAGTCACCGAGGAGTCCTTACCATCTTTGTTCATTCACTAAGAGGTCGATGGTACCTGAACGTCACGGATTTTCTACCAATATTCTGCTTCCTTGGCTGCAGCATGTGCTCAGGTGCATTTTTCACCTGCAGGTTGCGTATCGCTCGCTGTGGTATTGTCTCTGACAGCCTTGTCACAATCTTTTCTCCCATCAAGTTTAATGCCAATAATTTGTTTTCTTAATGCACACTTTTTACTCTCTTCTGCACAATTTTGGTTTCCTCTCCTGAAAGTTTGATTATTTTTGTGTTCTTCCATTTCCTGCCTTTTCTTACCATTTTTTCCCCCCAAGGAGATTCAGCTGTTCATACCATCTGGTCAGAGTCTCAAGAATTAGAAAAGAGTTTTTAGTGATAAGAAATTTCTTCTTTACTTGTTTCAGGAACGGAGGCAGGAAGCGAGATGCAGAGGACACAGCTCTCACACTCCATCCTGCTGTGTGAAGCTGGTGTCGCACAACTACATATCGAGGTGTAGATAACACACACACGTACAGAGAATAAACGATGGACCGGCACTGAGCTCAGACTTCTAATTCTACCTTTGCCGCCATTTGCAGTGTGACCATAGAATAATCACAACACTCTATTAAGCAGAGTCTATTACTCCAAATTTATAGATGAGAAGACTGAGGCCCAGAGTTGTTATTTTTTTGCTCAATAACACATTTCTATTATGTAGACCAACATGTATTCAAATGTAGCCTTCGTAGTCTCTGAACCAAGAGCTGAAGGTTTAGGTTTGAAAAGAGGACAATTTATGTATCTGTGTCTTCCACTTGGTGTCTACACTGGTTTGACCCCCTTTGGCCACACAGCCTGCTCCAGATGTGTACCTAGCCATCACAAAAGAGAAGTCTGGCATATCTATTTCACTCATGGACTCCACCCTCAGGTACGCGTCTCACGTTTCATCCATTTTATTAATTCAAATTTATCTAGGGGCAACCTCATGCCTGATATGATTTTGACACTTGGAATAAAAATGTGAAAAAATAAAATTCTCTCACATCATGAGTTTACACTATTATGGGAGTTTAGGAGAGGCAGAATATAAACAAACCATTAAAGAAGATAATTTCAGATAAATAAGATAAAATTTCAGAAATTTATGAAGCTCAGGAAGTGAATAATCTGATTTTTATTTATTTGTTTATTGTTATTTGAAATACCACTCTAGTTTCTGTGTGGAGAATGATTGCAAGGGAAAAGGAGAAATAGAAAGATTGCTGCTGGTTATCACAACAGAATAGGCAAGAGATGATAGCAGCCTGGTCTGGGGTGGTAGCAAAAGAGATATGGAGATTGAGAGGGTTGCAGTATATATTCCTGACAGACAATGCATTCTGATGACTGATATGGATGATGGTTGGTCCTTCTAAAAATCACAATGGACAATTTCTAAAAGTTGGGTAGAATGAATAACCAGAGGGACCAGAGGGTGGCCTACCGGAGGTGAAAGGTGAGAAGGATCTGCAAAGGAGACTGGGAGAGAACAGACATAGAGGCCAGGAGAGACAGGACCCCATATAGAACAGGGAGGGAGAGAATGGGCAACAGTGTCAAATGATGCTGGGGGATCAGTACAGAAGTAAACACTGGAAGGCATAAGCTCAAGGAAGTAAATTGTTGTGCTTTGTTGAGTGGATGTGTGAGAAAGTATAGTCAAGTCGCCTTTGTGAGGTGTGATTCTGAAGAGAAAGGAGGTGATACGGGGTAATGAGAATGCAAAGCGAGGGTCCTCCTGCTGCACAGAAGGATTCAGTAGGATGTTAGGGCAAAGTTCCCAAGGCGGTGGCAGGGCCTCAAAGCCACGGCAGGATTAGCTGCTGACCCACAGAGAAACGCTCACCTCTGACATGGACCCCTTTTCCTCTCAGGAGCCTTTTGTTCTCTTTTGCCTCCTTAATGCCTCTTCCTCTCCCTCCCAGCACCACCCTTATTCACCAAACTCTACTCTTTGAACTGATTACTCAGAGAGAAAGCACACGGATTAAATACATTTGTACACACAGAGGAAAAACTCACGATTGCTGGATGGGACAGGGGTGGGATGAGGGAGAAGGGGAAGGGACGAGACAACAGAAATTGGTAACTACATTATGGACTCAAAGATAGAAAAGACGGTTTGGGGAATATAATCAATAATGTTGTAAATATTTTTTAGGGGGCCAGATGGTCTCGTGTTGTTAGGGAGACCACTTCATATATGGTGTAGAGGCCTAACCACCGCACTGTACATCTGAAGCTGCCATTGAATAACATTATATGTCAACTATGATTTAATACATATATAGTCATGGGATGTGGAGTAGAGTGTGGGAATGGAGTCAATGCAATTGTAATAGATATGTATGATATTGGGGGTGGGGGAGCAGTGGATGGGGGGGAGGGGGTTGTCACTTTTGTGAGGGGTGGAAAGGATAACTATTGCATTGTTTTGTACACCTGAAACTAATAATAATAATAAATAAAATACATTTGTACTCAAGTGCTGGTGACGAAAAGCCTTCACACATATCCTGGGGTGTTTGTATTCTAAAGAGCAGCATAAGTAAACCCAACTGATATTCTAATAAATTATGGGTTCTTGAGACTCTCTGAAAGGTGCTGCGAATAACCTGGCTCAGTAGACTGAATGGGAGTGATTTATGAGCACAGCACATGCAGCTTTCCAGCTTAGAATTCTCCGCCACCCCAGGGACACCTACTTTACTCAACCATTTCTGAGCTGGGGCCTGTTCATCTAAAACCTGCTTCTAGAGGGTGCTTCATTCTAAAATGTGAGTGCCTAATATTGGAAGAGTCCCATTCAATATGAATTTTATCAAGCGCTCTAGATGGTTTTTGCATTCTTGGAGGTGGGGTGTGGGGAATCCAAAGCAATGCTGAGAAGGCGGAAGATGAAAAACAGGAGGATTCAATTAGAAAGGAAGGCTCAGCATCGTCCTCTGGGACCTTGCTGCCTCATTCCTTCACGAGATTCCATCTTTGAAATGTCTTCTATACAGCGCCCCTTCCCCCCTGAAATTTTTCAGCTGTGATACAGAGGGACTTTGAAGGGCGGAAAGACAAGAGGGAGACTTCCTTCCTTCATGGTCGTGCTTAATGGCCAGTTCCCAAATGGTATTAATAAACACTGAAACTTCCAAAACTTCACTTGACATTTCTACATCCTTTGCATTGTTGCTATGTTTTTGTCTTCGTCGCTGCACAAGCGATTGCTTATGGTACAACTTGGGACGAACACGGGTTCACCTGCCTCTGGGTTCAGAAAGGGTATGCTTGCTAAGTTTCTATATGAATAGGTGCTCGAGACGTATTGGAGGAGCAATTGTTATTCCAGGGCTAGGCATCTAGGAGTGTGAATCTGAAGATTGGGAACTCCAATACGGGTACATGGGATTCAGGGAGTCAAAATGCAAATATCCTTTTGGCAAAAGGGCCAAATGAGATGGGGCAGTGGTACAGTGCGTGCTGGCTTAGAACCTTCCACTTGAATCCCAGGTATACCACAGGTTACCTTCATGATTTCGAGCAAGTCATCTAATCATTCTATCTTAGCTTTCATTCCTGTGAAAGGAGGCTGC
>NW_017731487.1:566067-634427 GCF_001890085.2 Hipposideros armiger | reverse complement strand
GACACACCCACGACACACCCACCCCACACAGCCCCATCCCCCCCCCCCATACACACACACAAGAATTTTAAGAAAATAACTGGAAAATTGTAATAGCCGGTCTCTATTTTGTTATAATGTAAGGTTATGGCTGTTGACTAGTATAAACCCATAAGCTCAGGGACTTGACTGTACTGCTACCTGGTATGAAGCCCTAAGTGAGTGATGCTGTACTAACAAGAAATTCAGAGTTCAAGGACACAGAGCCAGGTGGAGGAGGCCAAAGAGCCTGCGGCTTCATTTTTCTCACACGCAGCTCTAATCCTGCCATTGTCCTGAGGAAGAAAGACCTTTCACTGTGTCTGTCTGCTCACCTTCAGGATAAAGCCCCGCCCTCCGCTCAGAGCCTGCAATGAGTCAGAACTAGTTCTCCTTCAGTTCCGCTGAGTCTCCCCGGACATACTCTCAATGTCCTTCTGCTTGCATCTCCTTATAGCCTCCAGGTTCCCTGTCTAGCCTGTCTTTGCACATTCTGTTCCCTCTGCCTATATTGGTGCTTGTGCTCCAGGAACAGGAATTTACCCTTTAAAACTAGGCTCTGTGGTTTGTGCCACAGTGAAGCCAACCTTGATGGGTGAAGGAACCTTCCAAGTGCAAACTTCTTATTGCCTTTGGCCTCACTTGGGTGATTGTTTGTTTTAGGGTTGTGAGCTCACTAGATTGTGAACATTCCTGAATAGAGAGGTCATCTCTGCATGTCTCGAATCTTGTACCTAGTCTGGAAAATATTTGTTGACTAGCTAGATGATTGAATCTCTTGGTTTTCAGCCCATAGCGTAATATTTCTCTCAGTGTGATTCTCAGACCACCTGCATCAGTATATCCTTGGGGAGCCTGTTAAAACTGGGAGGTTCTGAGCCTCACCCCAGACCTCCAGCTTCTCTTGGGTGGGACTCTGATATCTGCATTGCTAACAAACTTCCCAGGTAATCACAGTCACCCTGATGCTGAGAATCACTGCTATAGCAGATAGAAGTGGGGAAAGGCGGCTAGAGAAAAACATTGGCAAGTTTTGAGAGCCTGATGGGTGAACAGGGGAAGTGGGCAGTCAGAACAGCTTTAATATAGAGCTTTATAACTGATAGTCATAATAGGGTAATAGTCATAAAAACGACAGCATCTCATCAAGAAAAGTTTATAGTCAGTAACCTTTGTTAAGAAGAAATACTAGTACGTAAATCATTTTAGGGAGGTTTCCATCCAAAATGGGAAAGCTAAACATCTTTAAAAACTGAAGAATAAAGAAATACATTACTTGGAATATTAACTCACAAAAAAAAGTTTATGGGTGAACTTAATAGGGAATAATGCATATGTAATATAGATGTAAGTTCATTTTAGGCAGCTCAATGTTGCCCTTGCCACACTCACCAATTGGCCTCACCAACTGAGTGAAACAGAGGAGGGTGCAGGAGAACCAAACAACACATGGGTAAATGTTTAGCTCACAGCAGACAGTGTGACGGAATGGAAGCCCAAGGAATTTGGAGGCTGGCTCACCTGGGCTCAGATATCACCTCCAGCGGTCACTCACCTTGGGTCCCTGAGTATCTATTTCTTCCCTTCTAAAATGGCAGGTGATATCTTAATTGTGCAATTGGTATGAGGATTATGCTTAGTAATGCGTATGCATAAGTGCCAGGCACTTTACATATATTATTATTAAAGAAATTGTCGTCATGCCTTAGATGAGAAAACAGATTTGAAGAACGGAAGGACGTTCCCATTAGTGGCTTAGGTAGCAAATGTTGGAGTTCCACTTTGATTCCAAGGTGTTTGTGATAATGGATGTAGCGCTTCCCAGTGCTTGGTAGGATATCGGTGAATTTAAATTCTTCCTTTCCCATTGCTTAACGAGATTCTAAACAATGAGACAAAATGCATGGATCCTATCAGATCTCTTTCAAACTGTATTTTTGGCTTCAGCACAGAAGCAGCCAATATCTTTCCCAATGTCTCTCCATCTGGAAATATTAAACAAGTCTGTCTCAAGGCACAGGTGACTGACATGGTAGGAAGGGCCAGCTGCTGAAAGATTGACCCCAAAGGTGACCAGAATCAAAGGGGATGTGGGCTTTGTACATCAAAGGCGTTGCCTCCCCCGTGGAGTGACCCAGAGAGCCAAAGTCAGGGCAGCCGGCAGGCCCAGGCTGCTGGAACATTGTGCTCCCATCAATTCATGTTGTAATTAGGGAGTGGAACACATCAGCTAAGGCTTCTGGGTGGTCTGAGCGGGGCTCTTCAGTTGCTAACCGTAGCTGAGCTCTGATGGGAGGTCCCTAGGCAGGTAGAATGGTGGTTGGGCCCCGCCAGGGAACACCAAGCTCCTATCATTTAGATGGGGCCCTCGCCCCGGCCCTGGGTTCATTATGGCTGTGGAGGCTTCTGTTGTCCTCAGGAGCCTGGTTTAAAAGAGCTAGTCGTTTCATAGGCTGGGCTTACAGAAGAGGTGCTCAGAGCCCCCAAACTACTTTCATCTCCCAACGTTGGTTTGCTGACCGCAGTAAGGAACTTGTCTTTTGAAGGTCTGTACTGTTAGAATCGTTGGGTAAGGACCCCGCCTCGATGCAGAGGAAAAGATAATCAAAGCTCCAGTTACTGAGTGCTTATTACATACCTGCGCTTTAGTCACTCAGGCCCTCACACATCCTGCTGGTGGGTGGGGCTACCCCTATTTTATAGAAATAACACTGTGGCACAGAATGATGATGAAAGGACTTCCACAAGAACGTGTGGCTCAGAAGTGGAGGTTCTAGGCTTTAGATCAGTCATTTGAATTGCAAACCTGAATTGATTGCCTCGTGCCGCGGCAACCAGGTATGACAACAAACACAAACCCCCGATAACAACCTTCAGCATTCATTTTTTGCTCGCTCATCTTTGGGTGAGGTGGGAAGCTCTGTTGACTTGAACCAGGCTCCGCTGCTTGGGGCTGAGCTCATCCCTGGGTCATTGGGCAGCTGCGAAGTTGGCTGGGGCAGGCGGATTCCGGATGGTCTCAGCTGGGAAGACCACTCCCTGTTCCACGTGACCTCTCAGCCTCCAGCATGCCAGCCTGGGCTTGTTCCCTGAGACTGGCAGGGGTCCACGAGCAAGAGCTTACGTGCACAGGCCTGGGTGCCTAACTGTCATACTGTCACCTCTACCACATCCTACGACAACACAAGGTAGAATATTGTGTTGAATGGGGTGGGTAGAATATTCAAGCATAGAAATAGATTCCATCCATAAACGGTAGGAGCTCGAAAGCCACACTTGCAAAGATGTTGTTTGGATGGAGAGAGGCTATTCCTTGGGTCCCTTAATGCAATCATTTTACCAAAAGGCTGTAATCTTTCCACTGCGCCAGTGCGCTTCTTGTGTAGAATCATGAGTTTTGTACATTTATTTTTAGCAAAGAAGCTAGAACTTCAATATTGCCTTTCTCTTGGTTTAAGCTACACATATCCTTAAGTTGAAAGATGCATCGTGAAATTTTCATCAAATGTCTTCTTACTAGAATTCACACCAAATAAAAAATGGAAGAAAATGAAGTGTACAATTCTGTGCAGTCACTGTGTTTTAAGGTTACAGATTCAGACTTTTAAGCTCACCGAAACACTGCAGTGTCACCTAATTGATTTTAACAAAAATGCCAAGTGTTCTGCTTGATACTTTGGAAGGTTGCCCATCTGGCCTTGTCTTCTCTTCCGTTCCATCTCCTAACAAGTCCACTCTCTGGCTTCCTTCTTCAGTCAGAAGTGATTTGTTTCCCCCAATATTGCCTCCCTCACACTGTCTCCATGTTTCTGCACATGATGTCCCCTTTGTCTGGCTCTCCTTCCTGTTTTCTTTCTTGTCTAATTCCTACTGCTATTCACCCTTCATGTTTCAAGGGGATGCTTTTCAGAGCTCTCCAGTTAGCAGTCTACACCATGCTGCGTTGTCCTGGCTCGAACCCCTGTCCACGTTGTGAGTCCCTGGGGACAGCTTTCCTCTCTATTTCCATCGCCTAGCCCAGTCACAGGAAGTGCAAAGTGGTTATTTGTCAAATAAACAGATACACAAATAAAGGATTCACCTGCTTTGAATGTTATTTATTCTTTGAGGAAATGACATTTATAAATAGTTTTAAATTTCATAACACCCCATGCCATTTTTGCAATTACAATTATGCTTTCCTTAATGGTCCCTGCACACCATGGGTTAAAGGGGCCTTCAACACATAGTGGATTGGTGGAAAGCCATGTAGGCTCAAACACCTCATTTGAGGAACCAGAGCTTATAGCCCTGTGATGCAGCTCCAGGTCCACAGCTCTGTCGGTGCTCAGTGGAATATCTTTATGAGCTGTTTTGAGGGTTCCTTCCGGCCCCAGCCTCATCCTGTTTGTTCTAACTCCTGGGTATGTCTGAACATTTGGGTTGTTGGACTTCCACTCCAGAACATAGCCAGCTCCCAAACAGGGCGTGCAGTTTAAAGAATGAGGGTGTGTGCAGTCGTTTCCATAAATAACCCCATCTTGGAGGGTTTACTGATGAAGTGGGGGCAGAGTGAAGGATGTCAAAGATACAAGGAAGGGAAACCAAATGAACGAGTGCTGAATTCTAGAATAATTCATGTAGATTTATATGTAGATTTATACACATATATTATTGTCTAAGTATAGTATATATACATGCATATACACATTTTGTGTTTATCATATAAATATATATTTAAATGTATCCATTTATCTGTTTTGTTTATGTACATGTATGTATCTAAGCACATGTCTGTATATACACGTGCACCTGAACACATGCATAAATGTATACCTTGCATATATTTGGCATGTATATTACATACATATCATGAAGCACGCACAGCTCTTACTTTGTACCCAGAGGTTTAGCAAGGCTTATTCATATGCATGCACATATATAAATATCTTATGCATAAATGTGTAATACTGTATATATGTAGTTATTTGTGGGAATATATTTGTGTGATGTGGCCTTCTGATGATTCATGTAAGTATGCATATATGCATAAATGTTTTTCTACATACGTGTATGCAGGTGTATAGACCCATTTGTATGTAACCTTATCAAGTCCTAGACTTAAGATATATAATATGGATAGTTTTGTACAGGAAACATTTTATGGAGGAAATTCAAGACTGTGTTTAATAATTATTTTTTTCATTTCCAAGAGTGTCTGGCAAAGTACTTTGCATATAGTAGGCACTCATGAGCATCCCTGTGATTACATCTTTCAACATGGACTGCATTTGTGAAGGTAACGCTAATTATTGGAACAAATGACCCTAAACTCTCCAGTGGGACGCTGGAGACCGAGGTCCTTTCCTGCTCCTTGGCTGTGCTCATTTCCTTCTCTTGGATTCAGTTTCTTCCTCCTCAACATGAGTATGTTTTATGAAACGGCTCCAGATTCTTTGTTAGTGATTCCAGGCTTTGCCTTTTTATTTTTGGCAGTCCTTAACTGGACACCCAGGCTCAGTCTTGCAGCGTTTTTAGAAACAGAGGTGCATGGACAATGAGAGAAGAGCTCTGAAAAGCAATTTCTTTTGCAGACTATTTGAGCTCAGTGATTTCCTGCAGCCCCGCTGAAGAAAGTGATCTCTTCCACCGAAGTTCATGAGGTTTATGAGGAAGAGAAGTCTTAAACGAATCAGCCACAGATGTTAGTAACCTGGCATTTCTGCCAAACTTGGCTGTTGGAGGGAGGCAGATAGGAAGACAGTGGCAGGAGAAAGGGACGCTACTCCTATATTGTCCCTTACTTGCTCCTTCCTCCAGAAAGCCACCTGGCCTTTCCTCAGACATGATATAAAGACGATGGTACTGCTCTAGCTACCATGGAGACTTGTCATATGCATTAAATGAGATTGCTTATAGGCTTTGTAAAGCTCAAAATGATGTGGTTGAGATGATCATGATAACTGATGTCTGCAGTTGAGGTTTATAAAATGTAGTAGCGAGGCAAGACAAACACGTTTGAGCAGTGACCAGAACAATCAATCTGAAACACCAGTGATTCTAGTCTTCTGGGGAAGTAAGTGCCGGGCAGGGGTTTACAGCCATGACTGGAGAGAAGACCTTGGGATCTGCAGTCAGGCATGACTTCCCCAGGAAGACTGGACTGATCTGTTCCTGGAAACATGGAGATTTCCATCGATAGTAAAGAAATGGCACAATGATCTTTGATGAGAAAGTCCCAGGCACCTATTATAGGATAGCCTAGTATCCATGCAGACATCTCAGCAGAAGTGGAAGCTTAGCAGAGATGCTGGCTGCAGGAAGGAGCCTCTGAAAGATGCTGCACTAGAACAGCAAGTGTGGTAGTAGAAGCTAGAAATTACATGTGGGTGGGAAGAGGTGCGGAGAGCCATTCATTTAGCTGAGTGCGTGGGCATGGAGGATGTTAGCCGTGACCATGCGAGTTAGACTGAAAAGCTTAGAGGGTTTCTTTATATGAGTTACAGCAGTGACCACCATGTCAATAGCCAACTGGACTGAGCATTTCTGTGCCAGGCACAGTGTTAAGCATCTCACGTGAGTAAACTTCACTCTAGCAGCCCCTGAAGCTCCCAGAGATTAATTGGTTCACAGTCATTCAACTAGAAAGCTAGGGTGTAAATCCAGGGAGTCCAAATTCACTGGGGTTTGTTACAATAGCACAAAGTTTCCTCAAATGCTCAACCTTCATATAGCAAAACACAGAGTCATTCCCGGAAGGCTGGAGCCCAGGCTCCATTCTAATGGCAGGGACGTCCTCAGCCCTGTTTCCCAGATCCACGTGATAATCTTGAGGAAAATGCAGATAACCATGTCTTGATTCAGGGGGAAAAGTTACAGCCAAACTTGGGGTTCCTGGGGACAAGCACAACCCCACTTGTGGAAAGCAGCCGTGCAAGTGGATTCTCTGGGCTGTTGGAATGGACCATGCAGGTTGAGTCTTTTCTGGGTAGGGACACATTCTACCATTTCATTTGCTGCATTTCTGAGTCACTGTAAGGGGAACCTTGGAGCATCTTAGGTGAATCCAGAGGATTCTTATAGGAATCGACCAGTAAGAAGCCTCAATTAACTTTGGGGCGGGGCAGGCTGAGGGAGGAGGTTCTGTGGGCAAAGGAAGTCAGAGACAATCACCTTGTAACTATTTTTAAAACCAAAATTAAAAGCAGCAACAACAAAATAACGTTGGAACTAGAGCACATATTTAAAAACTCAGCACAATGGACTCATCTCATCCTTTCTCTCTTTGAAATTTAAGAGAGTGTGAGGCGGTGGTGAGCAAGATGGCATCTAGAGCCCACCAGTCTTCCTCCTAAACTGAGCAAAATTAAACGGATTTCCAGGACCCTGCTGTGTACCCAGGGAGGAGGAAATCTCAGGCTAAGATGCATAAATTCCCATGGATAGGCATGACAAGTAAAGCTTCAACTCTTCTCTCAGACCTCACTAAACACTTGCGTTCTTTCTACTGTGTGCTTTTGACAGAGGATCGAACAACATTTATTTGAGTTGTTTTAGTGGCATGGAGGTTGCTACCTCCAAAGGTGGCCTAGTATATGTGACACTTTATCCTTACAGTGCTTTTCCTCATGTGAATTAATATTTTCCTCCTGTAGCTTCCTCTTTTGTACTTGTGATGACGTCTGAGAAAATATTTTTAAATAATTTTGAAATAGTTTTAACTGTGATGGCAGAATGTATTTGTGGTAATTGAACCAATTAGCTGAGCAGTCAAATAAGGTCTGACAAGTCTCCCCTCTCTGACCACACACACACACACACACACACACACACACACACTTTCCTTAATTATTAACAATTTTAGTTAATTTAAGTTCCACTGGATCAAATACATAAGTCTAAGTAACTTAGTTCAATTTTTGTGTAATTGAGTCACAAAACTGTGAAAGCTTTCTCCATTTTGGTTCCTTAACCTGGGTTTAATTTTGAGAAAAAATACTTTATTATTATCACTCCTTGTCTCTCATAGCATAGGAGGTGACATATATTGGGTTCTCTTTTCAGGCCGTATGCTATGTGCTTTTGTTCACTGCTCATAATGACAACATGGGTAGATATTATTATCCAAATTTTACAGGTAAGAAAAATGAGATTCAAAAAGACTGAGTCCTGTGTGAGAGCATACATCCAAGTAAAGTTGAAAGCCAGGCTTCAAATGCAGGTTAGTTTGTCTCAAAGCCTATAACCCTTACACCACTACACATGATGTACTATCTATCCCTTGCATAATTTACCATATTCTTACAAAATGCTTCCCCTACAAGATTTTGGTGTCATGTAGAGAGAATATGACTTATCCACCTTGGAGTTCTTCCTATCTAATAGAATGTCTTATATAGTGAACAGTTACCAAATAAATGAATGACTAACTAAATGGATAAAAGTAAGCATGGCCACTTCATTTAACCATCTGCTGGGGGTGTTCTATGTATTAAAGAGAAAACATTAGACACCTATTACTTTCCTAGATACACTTATTCCAAGAAGATATGTACAGCTGAATATATGGATAGCTAGAGAATTTTACTACAGATAATGACAGCGTGGTTAGAGGCTGTTGTTTTCTGTCTCGAGGCAAACCAGGTGATTCATCACATGGGGTGGGACAGGATTCTTGCAAAAGGGATCTGAGAGGATGTGAGGGTCGAAGAACAGGATGTAGAAGTTGAACCATGGTTCACCCAAGAACTGGGAACAGCTCCAAGGAGAAAGGAATTCCAAAAGAAAAGTTACTCCTATCTCCTTCGAATTCCATTCCATTGTATGAGCAATGTTTGGAGGAAGGAGAAAAGAGAGACAGAGACACAGAAAAACTGTGCTTTCCTAAGTTGTTCTTTGTTAGGCAGCTGGAACGCAATGGAATGAGAACTAGATACTGAGACTGAGAGACTGGGGTTCAAAACCTGAGCTCTGACATTTATTAGCTGTGGGGGAATTCATTGAATATATCCAATACTTCTTTTCTCATCTGCAAAATGTGGTTGATTACATCCAACTTAACAATTGTAATGAAAATTAAATGAGATAATCGTCGTGAAAATGTCTAGCATAGTGTCAGCCACATATTAAATGTTCTGAATGTGTTTACAGAGATGACTAAGAAAAGCCCTAGTCTTCCTAAATATTTTCCAGGAAAGACTATCATGCTGGGAACTGTGGGACAAGCTAGTTCCTGAATAGTCAGAAAGGTTTGACCTTCTGTGCCTGCACTGGTCGTATAGTTGAATAGCCTTGGTGAGCCACTAATTTGAAACAAATGTCAACTGGAAATATATTTTCAAAGCAAACTCTCTTTTTGAGGGAGGGTAGAGGGGGTTCTTTAAATCTCTTTCTACCTATATTCAACACACATCTCTTGGGTGGGGTTATAGGCCAGGCATGGTACTACGCTCATTCAGGCAAAGATAAAAAAGACAGTGTCCCAGTTCTCTAGGAAATTATGGTCCAGTGAGTCATAAAAATATTTACTGGGTGTTTTTATATGTCTGGGAGGAGGTCCTGTACTGACTCACCTATGCATTCAGGTACAAATGCCAGTTGTTGAGCTCCTTCTCCATTGAAGATACTTTCACATACACTCTCTCATTTGATTCCCGCTGAAACACCACACATTGTCCTGTCTATCTATGTATTTAGATGACAAAATGGAAACTCAGAAATTAGATAATGGTTTCAAGTTATTAAAAGCAAGAGACATCTTTAAAAGTTAAAAAGGCTTTTGATATATAAAGAGCAATGGTGAAGAACATTTACACACAATCTTGGAAAATATTACAATTATCCAGTTTATTTGGGGAAGTAAGTAAATGTTTCTTAACTGTTGTCTTTGGAAATCTTAAAATGAGAAAGAAAGAAAGGGAGAAAGAAAGGAAGAAATAAGGAAGAATAAAACTATATTAAACCGAAACTAGAGAATGAATGTGAACCTCAATAATAATAGTTTAATACCTACTATTTTATATTAAGTAGTTTTTCTTTTGAAATATCTATTCTGACATGATACCATACTTAAATTGATTCCATATTTACTACCTCTATTCATAAACCATAAATTCCTCACTTATGACATCTCTATTTTGATTATTATTTCAAGCACATTTTTCAAGATCGCAGATGTTCTGGTCTTTAGGAGTATTTATCATGAGAATCATTTCATTGCTGTCTTTATACACAGGACTTTGCCGGTGATCGAAAAACTTTGGGTCACACAAGTTTCCTTTCAAATCTCTGTAGAATTTTTGTTTTTTCATTATGTCATTTTCTAATATTGCTGAAGTAATGTCTGAATGGGAGAAACCCAGTTCCCTCTTTTAGCAGTCTCAACCTAGACACTGATTTCTAGCATGCTTTTTTATCCTTGAAGTTTACTAACTTCATCAAAATATGATGTGATCTTATTGCTGTATTTTTTTCTGTAATACTATGTATATTTGTTTGCACTGTAACGATATAGTAAAAATCCAACAGTATCTTACCAAACTTAAAACATTTATTTCTCACTCTCTGAGCAGCTCAGGTTTGTGGCTTCTCTGTGGGTCAGGTAAACTTGGCTGGCTCCCCTCCCCAGCCCGGGCTGGGACATGTGTTCATGGGTCTTCAGTCTGGAGCTCAGGCTAAAGGAGCCTTGATGCCCAGAGCATGCCTTTCTTTTTTTTTTTTTTTTTTAAGATTTTATTGGGGAATCGGGGAGGGAAACAGACAAGTTGCTGTCCTTTTTTGTTGTTGTTGTTCTTCAGTCTAGTTGTAGAGGACACCGCTTCACTGGCCCATGTTGGTATTATCATTGTGCTCTTCCCAGGAGAGGCAGTCGCTTGCCGGCCATTGAAGGGCTGCTCACAGCAGCTCACGGCAGCTCATGCCAGCTGCCCGCCAGCCCCACTGCAGCCTACGCTGTTGCCAGTGACTCACGGCAGCCCAGCTCCAGGTCGAGCCGTTGTTCACCATGTTAGCTGTAGAGGGCGCAGTGTCACTGGCCCTCATGTGGGATCCGAACCAGGGCCCTGCTGCTCAGAGCTGGCACCACAAGCCAACTTTTAACCGATGTGCCACTCGGCAGGCACAGAGCGTGCTTTTCTTATAAAAGAGTTCAGAAGCTCAAAATGGCGACTAAAGTCATGTGATGCTTCTTCAGACATTGACTTTGAAAGGTACCCATAGTCCATTGGCCAAAGCAAGTCCTATGCTCAACCTCAGAGTCAATGAAATGGAGAAGTCTTCTCAGAAAATAGGGGTGGAACGAAATGGGGTGGGATTCTGGTCTCCCCTTATTTCAAGAAATATTTTTTAATATCTATAAAGTATACTTTTTTTTTTAAATTTGTTCTGTGATCTTTTTCAGATCTTGGTTAAAAAGATGTTGGATCGCCAGTGGCTATTCTTCGTATCTGCTTTTTACCTTTGATTATTTTTTATTTATCTTTTCTTTTTTCTCTCTGCCATTTTGAAGACTGAACAAAGTACAAAATAAGTGATTAAATAGACAAAATTAAGAGTTATAAATATTGACAAATAAAAGGCAAACTTTCATTATTTTCAGAGAGATTGTCCACTTAGAAATCCAAGAAGATCAACTAAACATGTTTTCTGAAGCTTTGGCAATTGTAAGTTCACAAGTTACAAAATATTTATATATTAATAACTTTGATGTATAGCAATGATAATTATATACTAAATATGAATAAAAATTATCACAGTCAAAGTAACATTAAAATATGACATAACTAGGTATTAGCTTAAATACAAATATGTACAGCCTATATGAACAAAATTATAAAACTCGTTAGTTAGATGTAAACAAGGTTTGAATACATTGTACTTGAATAGGAAAATCTCAACATTGTAAAGGTGCTAGTTATTGCTAAACTGCATATTCAACTTAATGGAAATAAGAATTTTAATGAAACAGGAAAATTTTTTTCTCAATTCTCCTGGAAAAATAAGTGTATTAAAATGCTTAACACAGTTTTGGAAAACTAAGAATAACGAGGGAAGACTTGCACCCACCCAATATTTAAACCTAATATAATGCCATTGTAATTGACAGACCTTGGTTTTGACACAGGAGTTCATCAACAGCTCAATGAAACAAAATAGTGAATCCAGAAATCTATGTGAGTTGAGTGTGCCATAAAAGTGGTACTATAAATGGCTTAATTAGTAAATATTTTCAGGATAACGAACTAGACCTGAGGAGGGAATAGATGAGGAATAGACCTTTGTCCTTGACTCATTTATAACATATATAATAAATCCAAAGTTTAATTAAGTTCATTTAAAAAATCATACTATAAACACACTAGAAGAAAATATTGGCAAATATTTTAATTAGAGTTTGGAAGACATTTCAAAATTGTACCTCAATCCTCAAAAGTATAAAAATAAGTTTAATAGATTTGAGTATATTAAAATTTCAAACCTCTCAATAACAAAAACACCATAATTGAGGTTAAAGTAAAAGAAGTTTGGAAAAAAAGAAGTTTGGACATATATATATATATATATATATATATATATATATATATATATATGACAACATGTGCAAAACTTTTATAAAGTGATAAGAAAAAAGAAAATTAAAATGGATACAGGATATAAATAGATAATTTATAGAACAAAATACAAATGGCCACTAAACATATTAATGACATCCAACCTCATTAATATTTTATTATATTTATAATAAAATATATAATAAATAATAAAATCAATCATATATTACATATAAATATATATTATATACAAATATATATTACATCAATATAATTAATAATAAAAATTAGCAATAATACAATGAAATTACATATCAGTAATGTTTTAGAAAATCAATCAGAAGTTATAGCTTTTAAAAAATGTATGTCATTTAGCAATACTTTAATCTTTGATAATACAATAAAAACTCTCTTAACCTCCACTTAGCTGACTGGCCAGGTTAACATCTATTGTTCTTGACACATTCTACCAGGATGATACCCTCTTTACCAGTTAAATTAATGCTTACCAATTTAGTCATGTTTGGTCCCAGACCTGTTTATGCCATTTTACTTGTTATGTTAATTATTTAATTTAATTAACTCCATTTTAAACTAGTGAATGAAAAATAGAGACTTTGTTTTTGCAAGATTGAATGCTCTGTAGAGTCTTTGAAAATCTGAATGAATTAAAGAACTGCTGAATTAGACTTGGAAAAGATAACACTAAAAGTTTAGACCAGAATTAAACAAACAAACAAACAAAACATATGAATCCTGAAGTAGTCTGCATAAAAACTGCTTTATAAATGCTTTGAAGTTCCTGTAATCTGTAGAGAAATTGAACTTGACAATGATAGAGAAGAAACAAAGATGAACTTTTTTGGCGAAAAGGAAAATAGGATTGCCAACTAGTAATTGGACAAGAATTTTGAAAAGGTCTTTGAGCTACACTTAAAGATTGGCTCAGTGAGAATTTTTCAGCAAACTCATGAACTCTTAAATGTTGGGAAAAACTTCATAGTTATATATATATATATACTAGGAACAATATTTTGGTCCAATTAACCTATTCAAACATACAAAGAATCAGAGTCATTTTTCAAAAGAGGAACCTTGACTGGAGAAAAACTTTACAATCAGATGAAGCAGTTCTAAATTACAAATTATCATCCACCCAAACAATGACAGATAAAGTAGAACAGGAAATACCAAGAAACCAAAATTCCAGACAAAACTATGACACTCCCTGCAACAATGAAACTGACACTCAACAAATGACCATTTCTTGTTTTTAGCAAATCAAAGAATTTTACCACTTTAGAAAACACAAATCATTTATGAACACTAGTTTACTGCTGCTCACAAAATCAGCAAGGAGGGATTCCAAACTATTTAAGAAAAGCTTTTAAGTTTTTTCCCCATGGATTTATATGTTAAATTGTACCTAAACAACTTCTTATCTCAATTGTGATGAATCTAAGAAAGATGAGAAGCCTGGGTTGTTACCAGTGTCTGTGGTTCTAGCATGTTCAGTGAAAAGTATTTTAGCTATATTTTGGGAAAAAAAGTAGGACATACATGTATTTCTCAAAGAATCACTGAAAGTTAGCAACTTCATTGATATTCTTTACGAGGTAGCCTGGAATAAATTTCCCAGGACATCTATATAGCTTCAACAAATGGTGGTCGGAGATTGGCTTTGCTGCAGAAAACTGTGAACCTTGAGACAAAATTAAAAAAAAAAAGAGAGAGAAGCGCAATTTGTTAACTAACCTCAAACCAAATGAATTTCTTATAGTCTGTCTCTACCCCTAGAATATAAGTTCCAAAAGACAGGACTTTTTATGTCTTGTTTACTCCATTGCCCAGAATAGTATCTGGTCCATTGTAGGTACACAACAAATATTTGTTGAGTATTTGACAATATTCATGATTTGACTAGATGAGTGAAGAAACTTAGATATCTGATCTCTGAGGTCCTTCCATGGGGTTCTTATTGTATATGAGAAAGAACATAGACTTTGAAACAGGAACCCCTACTCTGCCACTTTCCTGCTGTGTGATCTTGATAAAATTATTTTATCTATGGTTCTCAGCTTTCTCATGTATAAAATGAGAATTAGACCTTGTAGACTTGTTGGTAAAATTAACTGAGATAGTATATGTAATGTGTGTGTTATAGAAGAAGTTCTCAATGCATGCTATCGATGTCCCTGACAATGATGCTGGTGCTTGTGGAGGTGGTGTAGGGACCTAAACTGTCACCGAGTGTCACCAAGTACCTGTCACCGAGTGCCTTCGGTGAGCATGGTACTTTCCTAGTCTCCAGAAAGCACTCCCAGGCTCCAAACAGGCCACACTCTCAGAGAGGAAGTGGCTCAGCCCAGAAACAGTTCTTCAGTGGGTCACATTGCAGAAGCACCGCTTTGGCGAGTTTAACAAAGGGGCCATTATTCTCCTCCACAGACAACGCCAAGAAGGTGCTGGGTGGTCTAGAATACAGGAGACAGATAATGTAATGACTCCATTCATCAAAAAGTCGAGCCTTCACACCAGCTGCCCGCCAGCTGGAAATGAAGCTCCTCTCCGTCCGGAGGATAATTTACTTCTGCTGGGGAGACGCTCCGATACCCTTCACCTTAAGGGGCCAGCAGAATTCCAACAGTATCATGTAACATTGTGCTGACCCAGCAAAGAGGCTCAGAAGGAGTGAAAAAGAAAACAAACCAAGAAAAAATTCAGTAACCTCTTGTGTTAGAAAACAACAAACAAAAAACTAACAAACAACTGATTTTCTTCCCTAAATTTGCTCTTTTTTATTTCTTTATTTTTTTTGCCTTATGGCTACTGATCTGTCTTGGGCCATTAGGGAGTCTAACCTCAAATTTTGGTCCTCGTCTAACTAGTGTATAAGGAATAACGTTAAGCATTTTTGTACGGGTTACTTCTACAACTTGCACTGTTTTCACCACCAAATTTTAATGAAGCCCATGACCCTCAATTATTAACTTCATCTTTTTATTCTGGATATATTTTTGAGATCATCTCCTATCCTCTGCTGGATGACTCATGAGTACACATCACAAAATGAAATGAGATCATGATTTAAACACTCAATATGTGGTAAAACCTATAGGCGCTTCTTTCAAGCTTAAAAAATGACATCATTCTTATATATTTTCTATAAGTCAAACTTAGATTCAAAGCTACTTACCAAAACCCACAAAGCTGAGATTCAAATCTATTTGATTTAAAAACTGGTGCACAGGATCTTACTATCTACCTATGTCATTGATCATCTAGCAGTCTTCCTCCGATATGAATATCTCCAATTTATTGACTGTTTTCTAAATTCCAATCAACGCTAACAATTTTATAGAAAATTTATCTCATTTAATCTTCATGACAACCCTTTATGTGGGTTCTATTGTTATTGACATATTCTGGTAATGGTCCTGAGACTTAAAGATATTTAGCAATTTACCCAATTCCTAGAGATTGATGGATACAGGATTTGAACCAGGATCTGTCTGAAATGAGAGACCAAGTCCTGAACCAGTACATTAGACTTCCCCTGTTGCTGCCTAAATGTATTTTTCCTTTACCAGTGGGCTTATAAGCCAGCCAGTGTTAGTCTGGTGATTTGAAAGGAAGGGTTTCACTTCTAAAAGAGCATGTGCTAACTCACACGCTGAAAAACACAAAACAGTTCAGGAATTGGGTGTTGCAGTCCCCAGAGTAAAATTAAAAAAAAAAAAAGTACAATAGAACACGAAGAAGCAATGTCATGGAAATAATGAAGGCTTTTTGGCATGGCTTTCCTGCCAGGAGGAAATTATTCCTGAGAGAGAAAGGAAGAGGTGAAAGAGGCAGGATTCCACTCTTGGAAAGCAGTGGATGATGAAAATGAGCTCCAGGGATGGGCGAGCGAAAAAGACTCATGGCTGCAATTGTAGAAGGAAACTCCGGACAGGGACTTTTAGGTTCTGTTAATTATGTTTACATTCAATTATTTTTCCAAGAGTAGGCTCCTTCCTGTTCATCCTATTTTGCTTTACTCATCCATCTAGAAAGAAAAACTCCCCACACCCCAACATGGAAATATCCATCTTAATTGGGAGAAATTTAATCTCCAGGAAAAGAATCATCTGTTGGAGTTACATTTTCCATAAAACAATTTGATTTATCTGACCACTATTTTTGTCCGTGCAGCCAGTTTTATATATAAACTCATAATAAGCCATTAAAGTCTTTATTATTTCCAATTCCTTCCTGTGGGACATCTCTAACCACCAGCCCACAGGAATGATGCCATCCTGGATGCCATCTGGACTCCTTTGTAGGCCTGCTGCTGCTATCTTGGAGGGCTTGTCACTGCCTTGTGAGCATGTCCAGTCTTTGCATCATCCTCGTTCTTTTAGCTGATACATTACACCTCCCCAAACCCTGGTGTCGACCCCAGGAAACAAGTTACTTAGCTCCACTGTACCTCATTCCAACACCAAACATTCAATAAAACCAAATCGGTGGTACTTGCCACCTTCCTAGGGAGAAAAGTCACACTGAGACGAAAAGGCATTCTCAGCAAACTGGGAAGAGCTCTGAAGGAAACACACTATTGGTTTTTACTTGGAAAATATTTTAAATTGGAGAAACTGAAATGGAGGTCCTGGGATGAAGGAAACATAGTTTGCTTGTAAAATTGTAGACTTGGCCCAGCCAGCCAGAGAATTGGGGGCATTTTGTGAGGCAGATATCGCAGTGTGAAGTGGACCAATTTTCAAGTAATGATCAGACTGCAGATGATAGAGAAGGAAGAGGTTGTGGGGAGAGAAGAGCAGGAGAACATTCCAGAGCAACCCAGAACTCAGTTTTCTGAGAAGTTAGAAAAGAAGAATGCCTACTACGCATTTTTTAGTGCTAGCTAGAATGTTATCTTCCAACCAACGTATGTTAGAACAACATCTATTTATCCATTCAGCAAACCGATTGTCCCAGCACTTCTGAAGACTGGGCCACCATCACTGTGCTTGACTATTACCTTTGTACAGGCCAATTCCTAGGAGACAGTTGGTTGTTAATTTGTGTCACCTATTTACTTCGTACAGATCAGTCAGGTGTCAGTGGAGAGGCTAAGGTAGCCATAGAAACACTTAGTATCAATAGTCAGAATAAAGCATGCATTAGGAATGGAGAATGCAGGGCAAGCATTTATGACCAGTATTGGCAAAGCAAGACATGGGTTCCAAAAGAAGTCCCCTGGCCCACCATGGACTGCGGTGTGCCCTAGAGCCATGTCATGAACTTGATGACTATTCGACAGTCCCTTTCTTGCAGCGTGCACAAGAATCACCTGAGGATCCTGTTCAAAAGCAGATTTTGATGCCGTTGGTCTGGGATGACACCTGAGATTTTGCATTTTTAACAAGTGATGCCAATTGTGCTGGTCTGGCGTCCAACTTTCAGTAGCAAGTTACCCCAACATGGCAGGCTCGCTCACCTCTGTATCAACTGCACCAAGTAAAGATTTGTTTAGCTTAACTCAATTGTACTAGTGCAGCCATCTTTGTTCTGGGTGATCTGTCACTTCAGGCATGGAATTGCAAAGGTGGACACGGGGCTTCGAGAAGAGGTTGGATACAGACTGAACAGATAAATCAGGCACAAGCCATAAGGATGGCCAAAGCCACTGACAATTGTCTGGCTCTGGTTGAAGGGATGTTCTCAGACTGTACCTGCTTTTCAAGTGATCCTGTGAGCACTTAGGTAGGCTTACTACCAGCTCCTACATCTCTGTGGCTTAGATTTTACTATCCATTTGGTATAACTGAGGAGAAGGCATAAGACTCAGGCCTTCCAGAGACTGTACTTTCTGGTAATGGGACTGGGATATACTCCAGTCCTGCCCTGTGCGTTTAAACCAATAGACTAGTCCTTGCTCTATGCCAGTAGGTGGGTGGTCAGTCAGAGCTGGACCGAGGAAATCCCTCGGGGTCTTTTCAGTTCTTTTTACTCCAAGTCTGGCCATAGACACAAAGAGGACAAAACAGAGCCCTGTTTAATGGCCAGGAAGAACTGTCTGGTAATGCCTATACTAAGCTCTGAAGGATAAGTAGGAATTAGCTCCGAGATATGCGGAGTGGAGGGAGCTGTCCCAGCTGAGTGAACAGCGTCTACATAAGGGGACTTGGTGTCTGCAAGGAACCCTGCATGGCCAGAGGGCAGATTACGGCCTAGGGATGATACTGAGAAGTAGACAGGGCAGAGTGTGATGAAACATGGGCTTTCCTAAGAAAGCATTAAGACCCTTCAGTAGCAGCTGGACTTTGAGGTCCAATGATGTGTCTTCTCTGAGAGACTAGCTGTGAGCCCTTCTCTGCCATTTCTTCTCTGATGAGCTCCCTGGTACACCATCATGAGATGCCAGCAAAGGTGCTTTCACTGCCTCCCCACCAGTGGTTTTCATATCTTCCTTTCACAAGGAACATAGAACATGGAGATGATTACAAACTGATATTTCTGTCTCTGGAAAACAGAATTTGAAGACTGGAGGTTTTTAAGGCTCTGGACTATCTCCCACTTTATGAACTGTATCTGACATTAAATGCTGACAAGATGATGAAGTTGCATTTCTCATACAAATATGCCCTACCACATAAGAGAATCCCAAGATCTGTATTAGTGTTGCTGTTGATTTTATGTTCTTGTTTCTTTTTTTTTCCTTTAACATACTCTGAGCATGATTTGACACAGTCACAGCATGAATGGTAACCTGAAAATAGAGACTGTGGCCTGAGTAACAAGAATTTCAATGCAAGGAAATCATGGGGTTTGTTTCATGTGCATGTATTCAACCGAAATCAGACAATCTCTTGCTGTTTACATTATTAACCCTTTAGGAACAGCTACGGAGCATCTGTGAAGCCAGTGTAATAAAGTTTGCATGTGCATTTGAAAACAATTTTATATATAACATCTGTTTTCATTCATGGGCACGGTGTGTCATTTCATCATGATGTATTTTTTGTGGTATTATTCTAGAAATCTATTACCCACACATCACCAGAGGATCTCCTGTCCTGTCATCTCCATACGTGTAAATCTGTCAGGCCAGGCCTCCCTGGAGTGACAGTTACTAATTTACAAATTCAAGAAATCATTCTTACCTTTTTAAATCAGTGACTGTTTTACTGCAGAAATACAGGAAGGGTCATTAGCTTGAACTATAAAACATCTCATCAAATAATTTATCAGCAGAGAGCAACTTAATCGTTCCTACTTTTTTAAAAAGGGATTTTGAAAACTAAGACATTCGAAGATATTTTTGATTTTTTGAAAATCAACTGATAAAAGAGTCTTGCATCAAATTCACATTGAAACTCACTCTGTACATAAAGGTGTCAAAATCAATCGAGCAATAAATTAGTTCGTGTTGTGATACTTGGAACTTCTATAACTGATATCCTGTCTAAGGTTTAACAAGAACTCTTGTTGGTCTACTTGAGAACATTCGTCAGCAAGATATTGAAATAGACTTGGTTTTATTCCTTGGATGGATTCCCAAGAAACAGAAATGATGGACAGAAATACGAGTCTTCCCCTAAGAAGAGCAGGGATGATAGCTGATAGATTATCAGTTCTGTGGGACAATGTCACAAGCCTGTCACTCTCTGTTGCAATGAATCCATTAAATGAGCATTCATTAAATAAGTACTTTGTGACAAGCTCTGTGAAAAGTTTTGATGGAAGTTAGTCTTCCCTCTACCCTACAGGACTGCTAGGTAATGACAAAATACCCAGAGAGAAATGATCAGAGAATATCTGAGATTACAGCATCTGTTTTAGAGACACTTCAGGCCACAACACTAACTCCTGAAGCAAGCAGATTAGCAAAGGGCAGAAGGCAGCTCAATGCTCCCAGAGAATTCAGACAGAAGGAGACATCAGAAAAAGCTCAGAGCAAAGCAAGACATTGGAAATGTGGGTTTCCAGTTAAATAGAAAAATAATACAATTGTCAATGTTCCAGGAAAATTGTTTCTGAATGGTTGGTTTATTCCGTATTACTCAGCGGAAATTAAATGTGCATAAAAATAGAAGAAACAATCAAATAAATGGTTGTTTTTCTTTAACAAGATAGCAAGCTTTCAATTTTAAGATAATTTTATTCAGGCATCTTTTGTATTATTAAGATTTTTTTATTACCACCAAATTTGAATAACTTATACTCTATTATGTACTAACTATTATATTCATTTAAAATTGTAGAAAAATCATAGTATCTGCAAAATAGAAACTTTATAGGTTTAGGAAATACCTGCTTCTTTGCCTTTACTATTTTCTTTCCAGTTTAAAAACACCTTTTTTTTTTTTGTAGGAGAAAGCGAAATCATGTGCTGTAGATCCAATTTTTGCTCAGGAAGAAATCTGGGTTCCTGTCTTCATTAAATTACATCTAAAAAGACATGCTAATTACTGCTGAATCCCTCTGCTGAATATGCAAAGTAGAGATTGTGGTTGTGATGCCTATTGCAAGATATCTTTCTTGGGGTGGCAATATCCAAAACTTTCTTCTTCTTTTTTTTAAATTGTGGTAACATTGGTTAACAACATTATATAAATGTCAGGTAATACAGCATCATAATTTGGTATCTGTGTACAAAGGGCTAGTTTCCTTCCATCACCACACAATTTCTTCCTCCCCGACTCCCTCCCTCTCTGGTAACCACCAATCTGTTGTCTGTATCTATGAGTTGGTTCATTTGTTTCTTTTTGTTCATTTGTTTTATACTCCACATGTGAGTGAAATCATGCAATTTTTGTCCTTTTCTGTCTGACTTACTTTATTTATCATCAGCTATTCCACTCCTGGGTATTTATCTGAAGAATATAAAAACACTAATTTGAATATATATATATACATATACATGCATGTAATATACATATTGGGTTATTGGAAAAGTCATGACACATTTTTGCAATGAAAAACATAGAAAAAATACATCCTGACTTTTCCGACAGCCCAATACATATATAATACATACATACATATAATATATATATATATATATATATATATATATATATATATGCACATACCCCAATGATCAACCCAGAACTTTCCTTACGACAGGACTATGAAGTGAAGTGGTGTGTGGTTGAAACGTGGCTTATAAATGCCTAGGGCTTAAATCCTCTTTTTCTTCTATTTCAGATACCATTTTGCAGCTCTCCTTGGAATTATTTAATTTACAATGTTTTGATTCAAAGTTGATACAATGGAATTAGAAATGAGATTTTGTTTCTGAATAGCTAAATGATATTGAATTACTTTTCCATCAACTCTTAAATGATGGAAAAAGAACATCATGCTTACTGTAGACTGTTTGCGCATTGATGACACTACCCACCAACACCCCTCCTTTCACAAATAGCACCAGAAGAAACAAGTCTCATGGGAAAAGGGTTAAATGCCCTAAGTGTTCCAAGAGACAAGATTAGGATCAATGAATGCGTGTTCAGTGAAGACAAGTGCAGTTTAGATTAAAAGAGCCACTCTTCATCATTAATATCCGAGCAGCAATGGCATGGGATATTTTTAAGGCAGTGATCTTATCATCATTGGAGGTATGCAAGAGGAAGTTAGCAATTGTAAGCAGGACCGTTTTTAAAGAGAATTTAAACCCTGAAGGGTTACTAGTTTAGATGGCCTTTCCGATTCCTTCTGAATCTGTCTGAAGTCATGCTTGGGTGCCGGCTTCTTGAACTCTTTCTTTTCTTAAGCTTGGGCTCCACTGGCCAGGGTAGCAGACAAACAAAGGTTCCCAGGTCTTTCCAGATTCTCACTGGGGGGGGGTTATTTGGCATGTCCAGAAGGGCGCTTGTTCTGCGGCTTCCCTCAGCTCCTGGAACCTGAACATCTAAGCATCTCACTGATGCTTACATGTGAGGGATCTGGAGAGAGCGAGTGACAGCTGAAGGGTTTCCCCAGTACTAGGCCAGCGCAAGTATCGAGAGAGTGTGGAGATGAGGAAGCCCGGAGCGGCGTGCAGCTTACCTCACAGCCTCCAGGAGACTCAGGTGAGCGACATCTTTGTCCCCATGGCTAGCCATGTGATCCCGGTGTAGGCTGACCCAGGGTAAGCCTTTCGTATTCTTTCTCCTGGGGACAGTGTTTGGAGGCTGATTCACAATACACTGTCTCTGAGTTCCCAAAGACCAAAATGGTTAATGACTTCCTTTCTGAGATAATTTATTTGGGTCTTTTCTAGAGTCCTTTTCAAAAGAACCTTTACTAATTGAATGGTTTAATCTCGTGTACAAAACTAGAAAATACGAGGCTTGTCCAGGCCGTCTTCCATTTCAAGAAAGCAGGAAAAGAGGTTTCAAATCATGATGGCTCATGCTGCCATTACAAAGTGTTGGATAAATTTTGTTCTGTTTACCCAGGAAAATGAACAGGGGCATTGCCAAGTTTGTGAAAGGGGAATGGTGTAATAGGAAAGCCATGGATGTGTGAGCAAGAAATCTGGCCTCCGGTACTGCCTTCATGCTGCCCGGGCAGCTGTGGGAGCTTTATTAAGCTCTCATTTTGAAGAACTGTAGTTTCTGCTCATCTGAAATAAGAAACTTGGATCAGATGATTCCTAAAGCCCATTCTAGTTGCTAAAAGCTTTAAGCCAAGCAGCTGAGGCTCAGAGAGGTTGACCGTCTGACCCAAGCACACAGAGCTAGCCAGGAATAGCTTAAAGGCTTGGACCCAGGCACAATGTCACCTTGACACTGAAGGTCATTTAGAGGACTCTGGGCAGCAAGGAGCATTTATGCCCTCACGGACTCTCCCAGTGTGGAGAGTGGCAGGTTTGCCCCAAACTTGCAAGGCTGTCAGATCAGTAAATCCCTCTCAAGACTGTGGTTGATGCCTTCTGCATTGTGGGGGGGGGGGCGGGGGCGGGGAAGGGTTGACTATTTCTCTCAAGTCATTAGTACAGCAAATTTAATATTCTCAGATTCTTTCTGAAATTTTATATTCACAGATTCTTTCTGGTTCCTACACTGGCCCATGTGACTTATTTATTTATTTTTTTTAGATAGAGTGTCTACTATAACAATATGACAATGAGTGCCAGTGTGTTGTCAAAGTACAGTGAGCAAAAGCATGTTCAATTAATAACAGTAAACCCTGATGTCATCCCTTTAAACAGCTCTATTCTAGTCTATTCCACTCCATTTCATAGACTATAATTTTTTGAGCCAAAAAATGATTTCCTACAAACATGTACCACAGCTACATCTATTGTCCACCTCAAAAACCTTGTTTTAGAGAAAAAACACACCCTTTCACTCTGGTTCCAGGCTGAAGTTTCCAGTTGGCTAGCTCCACTCTCATTCGATTGCAGCACCGGAAATGAAGTCAGTCTGCAGAGACGGGGCTAGCTGTGTTCCTGTGCTGGAACAATATCTGGATGTCATGGAAAAAGTAAAGGAAAAGCCACTCGGCAATCTCAGCTCCACCCCTGCGTGGTGATACCACATTGGGAAAGTGACAACCTGTCTAAGACAGCGTCCTTGGCTCTACAACGGGACGTGAGTCCTCACTCAGGATTGTTCTAGGGGTTAGAATCTGTGCACGCCGGGCACTGGTTTCATATAGACCAGATTTACAAGACATGGGATTCAGGCCTCGGCGGTGTTTGCACACACGTTTGACATTTGATATCTGCCTGATGAGTTGGAAAACATAACAAAGCTATTGAGTCAAAGAAATCAAAAAGAATAGTGCACCACAGAGAATTTCTTACTCTGGTTAGGGGTAGCCCTGTCTGAGAAAATAAACTTTCTAGTCCAGGCTGTGGGAAGTTGGTTGAGTGACTGTGCCTTCTGAGGCTGGTGGGTGCCCACGAGTGGCTTAGAATAAGTGACTGGCTGGCACGCCAGAGAAAATTACTGACAGCTTGAGGCACATCGGTGTTCCTTCTGCCACCTTGCCAAGGGCTAACAAGCAGGCATCTAGTCCCACTGAGGGGGTGGGAAATTCAAACAGTTGGGGCTGGGAGGCGGGGGGGGCGGGGCGTTCCTGCGTGGATGTGGTTGTCCCACAGCAGTGGCAGACAGAGGCCTCTCGGGAAGCATCGCTGAGAACCTCAGGAGCAGCAGGACGAATCCTGGTCAGCGTGGCCCCAAATAAACAAGGAAGCTCGGGAAAGGTCCCTTGCATGGAGACGAAGCGTCATCTGCCTATATACCCAACTGACCGCCCGTCGGGGGCACGGCACCCACTGATGAACAAACTCATGGAGCCTTGAACACAGTGAACGAGAACCATTATCAAACTCAAGCCTAGTTTTTTGGGTTTTTATGCTATTATTGTTTTTCTTTAGGGCAGATAAGCCATACACTTTTACGTTCCCCAGAAATACAAGGAAATGCTTGCCTATTTACACTGTATTTTTCTGTTAAGGAAAAAAAAATAAATAAAACACAGGAGGAAAATAAAATAAAATTGTGTAGTTTGTATATTAAGAAGTCTGGACATTCAGACCTTACCAAATGCCTCTCCATTCTACAACCACTGAGAAAGTGTGGCTCTACCACTGACCCACCCTGCGGGCTTGGGGCAATGGCGTGGCACTCTGAGCTCTCTCCCGCATCTGTTAAAAACAAAACACAAATGACACGTGAGAAATTCTCCTAGTTAGCATGCTCCTGGCTTCTCTGTGCTTCATCCATTTTCTCACACTCTCTCTGTCTCCTGGGGGAAATGTGTCCCCTTGCAGATTCAAAGCACACAGATCCACGTGCTTTCAGTGGATTTTGACACTTTAAAGGTGAGTGAGGCTCTTCAAGTAGAAAGTATGACGGTACCGATGACGTAAGATGAAAGCGTGCCCCAATGCTGCCCTTCCATTGATCTCCCTGAAGCAAAGTTTCCTTTCATTCAGGACGCCGGGGCTCTATCTGGGCTGAAGGGAAGACAAGCACAATGTTGTGACATCCTTGGGAAAATGTCACCGAAATGGGTCAGTCTTTTCAGAGCTGTACTCATTTGAAAACATTAAAGGATGCTAAAAATAAGTACACGGTGTGCTCTCAGCTACTCAGGCCAAGCCAGTACATTTTTGAGGAGACCTCTGGATATTGACAATTGACTTGTAGACACAGCAGCCTCCTGTGATTTTCTCAAGGAGCAATGTGGGCATCTGGAAGACTACACATCACTCACTCTCCCACACCCCTGTTCAACAAGGCAGAGACCCTTTGGACCATTCTAATCTCCCGGGGATGGGGTGGGGATAGTGTGGGCAAGACTTAAAGAATTTGAGTTTATTCAGAGCAGAGTCAACCCAACAACAGAGAACGTTCTCTAAACTTATCCCCAGTTCTACACCTTGGGTTTCCACACTTACCCTGGAAAACCAAACTAATTTCAAAGCCAATTTGATTTCTGTTTCTCAGTTTATTCCCTTTGTCCTTATCTAAGGATGTTCTTCACAATCCTCTGGCCTGTATAGATCTAGGTACAGAAATACTAGGAGACAGAACAGTTTCTCGAGAGCCAGGCAGACTCAGTGATGGCTTCCAGCTTGGCCACTAATGAGTTCTGTAAGCTGTGTTACATTTCACTTTCCCGTTTCTCCATCTCTGCGTAGTAGAAATGGTAGATCACTCATACATTTGCTGTGAGGCTTAGGGATGCTGAACTGAACTGCCTATTATAGAATAGTGCTTGCTGCAATGTAGGCGGTATCTGAATCCTCTCTGTGAGTATTATTACTGTTGCTGCTGCTCCTGATTTCTCTTACTGGGTTCAATACTCTTTCCT
Source organism: Hipposideros armiger (assembly GCF_001890085.2). NCBI lineage: Eukaryota > Metazoa > Chordata > Mammalia > Chiroptera > Hipposideridae > Hipposideros > Hipposideros armiger. Next base: position 608,079 of record NW_017731487.1, on the reverse strand, counting down.
TACACGTGCCATGTCCGGGGCTATGGGGTAATGCTTTGCCTGATCTCACGCCTGGATGGTTAAGTATCGCTTGTTCCATACCTGAAGGCCAATTAGTTGTCTTCGATTTTTATGTTTTACCCGCCACTAGAAAGAACCTTACTCAGGGCCCAGCCCAAATGCCTCCTTCTGGGGTACCACTCTTTACTTTGTGTGTTAGAATCATTTATGTGTCTGTCTTCTCCCGGCAGTGAGCCCCTTTTGGATAGGGAACAGGTCTGATTCAGGCCGTGCTCATCAGGCCATGTACAGGTGAAGTGTGTTTGATGGTCGCAGGCCTGTTTGCTGAATTCTTTGGGACGCCATGTTTGTCCTGACTGCTGTCACTTCCTGTTTGATGTTGGAGCTGGCCCTGGCCCTCCTTTTCCCTCTGCCTCCTGTACCTCCTCCCAGTGGAGGGAGAGTCCGGGCGGCAGCGCCCCCTCTGCCCGGCTCCCCCGCTGGCCACTGTCCCACATTGTGGTCAGTTCACAACTCAGGCATGTATTGCTTATGGGGACACAATGAAACTTGACCTGAAAAAGCTTGTAGTTATTACAACAGCTATGATCGCTGATATGTTAAAGAACTTGGGAAGGAAGGAAGGATGGAAGAAAGGAAGGAAGAAATTAAAGAAGGAGGGTGAACAGGCAGTCTAGGAGACAAAGAGGAAGAAAAAAAGTAAGACAGGAAATTCTTTCAGAATCTACTTTGTAATGAGCCCTGGGCCAGACACTTGTACAAAACCCCTCAGGGACATTTTTTGTTTCTGTTTTAATATTGAGAAGGCTATGACTCAGGTATGATAAATAACTCTCCAAATCATATATTATGTAGTAAGGTGGAGTTTAACCATTGAAAAATGTTAACATAGATCTTACAGTCCCCAAAAGTATAAGAGAAACTAATAAAACGAACAAACAAAAACACCAACCAGACCAAGAGACAGCCAAGCCCTGTATTACTAAGCCCGCTCCCATTTCAGCGTGTACATTTCAACTCTCGGAGAAGCCTCTGTTCAGTTTTAGAAGAGATGCTATTGAAGGTTATTTGCAGAACTGTCTGTAAGCCCAGGTAAGAGCGATCAGCAAAGGTGCTTTCCCAAGGATGGCCCTGACTTTAGACAATTCCCCAGGGTTCTATTTTCTTTCATTCTTTCATTCTTTTGATTCTTAAGAATTCTCTGCCTCCAGGAAGGGCATGGCCTGCTGGCTCCCTGCTGAAGTCACTGAGAGCTCCCCTGTTCACTCTGCATGTATGGGCACAGGGTTTACATTTTTAAATGACAGCTGAAATCCATAGCAACACACAGTTTTTCACATTTGGAAGTAAAAAAAAAATGACTTTGCTGCTTCAGCAGTAAACAAAATGTCATGAAGTGAAAAAAAAAATCAAGAATCTCTGTGACCCTTTAATTACAAAACTTGCCAAGGTCCCAATGTTTTATGGATGTTGGTCATTATTTCTGAAGCAACAACGAATCTCTGATTGTAAACAGAATGCAAAAGCCAGTAGCTCCTTTGCTTCTAGATGCACTCAGGGCATAGCTATAATTAGGTCAGTAATTACTTTGTAAATGAATGAATTCAGGGATTCTTGCCTTCTTTGTGGAATTACCCTGGTCTGGTCAGTCTCAATAGTTCTTTTCAGACAATAATTCAGTGTAATTGGATTAGGTTAGAAAATATTAGCCAGAAAAACGCAATAACTTCAACTCATTTTGTCTTGCAAGCTTTTGTTCTTTGAAAGATCACAGATTCTCTAAATCACCAGAGAGTATGAAAACAGCAAGGTCTGTGCGCAAATACTGGCCCATAAAAATTGGAATTTTAGACAGCAGTGTGCTGCTAAATGTTTAACAACTGGCTCTCTGTAAGAAATACATCTAATTTTGCTGCTATAAAGTATATGTATTATATAATTTACAAATAATAATAAAATATTCAATACTCTTTACTGTAAGTTCCACAAAGGCAATTGCTTCTCACAGAATGCTTTTGTTAATTTTTGCCAAACTCTTGTATCCATAGACAAAACGTGGCTTCAACTGACAGACCTAGAGTGTTCCAGCATGAATGCTAGTTGATATTTCAATGTATCTTAACAAGTAGGATCAAAGTGAAACGACAAAGAAGTGTATGTCTGAACTTCAATCATTTGTCAATGATGTGAGCAACTTCTTTGCTGAGTTGGATAATTGTTTTCAAATGCTGGAAGAATATTTACTCATAATACTCTCAATGTTTATTCACAGGGTTTCAGCTATAGGCATGATACTCATTGACGTTTAATCTGCATTAAGATTTTCCCCATAATTTTCTTAAGCCTAGATAATAAACAATAAATCAAGGCCTGTATTAGAATATTTTTCAGTTTGGTGTAAATATACACTCCATGGGTGACTTGAATTTATACACACCACACCGCTGAACGCTGAGATGGGAAGAGATTCTCAATAGCACACCATTATGATATAGTATTCCTAAGGCACAGCTACAATAGATGCAAATAACCTCAAGAGTATAGATAATGATAACATGTAGTAAAATAATTAGGAGATGATGAGTTTTGAGTATTCGTTACCTTTGTTTTTAATATAATTGTAAGTTTATATAATTTAATATCTGATAATAACTATGTAGAAGAATCAGCTTACAAAATTCCCGAAGATTTACCAATGGGCTCTTGCAAGATGGTATGTTACCTCCCAGAGTCCTCACCTCCTAATACCATCATGTTGAAGATTAGGATTTCAACAGATGAGTTTTGGGGAGGCCACAAACATTCAGTCAGTCCATAGCACTTGCCTTATTAACAACAACAACAACAAAATCCTTACCTCAATAGATGCAGAAGAAGTATCTGACAACATTCAAGACTCATTCTTGAGAAAAAAATGTCAGGAAACTAGGAATAGAAGGGGACTTTTTCAACCTGATAAAGGGCAACATAAAAAACCTGCCGTTAGCATCATGACTAATGATGACATGCTGACTGCTTTCTCCCTAAGGCTGGGAACAGGGAAAGTATGCTTGCTCTCACCAGTTCTGTTTACTAGAGCATCAAATAATATAAAATACATAGGGAAAATCTGTTAGATGAGGTGCACGACTTGTATATGGAAAACAAAATATTGCAGAAAGAAACTGAAAACAGTTAAATAAATGATGACACATCCTATATTCCTGGAACATGTCACAATATGATTAAGATGCAAATTTTCCCCATATTGGTCCTTAGCGTCAGAAAAATGTGTCAAATGTCCAGCATGGTTTTTTTTTTGTTTGTTTGTTTTGGGTTTTTTTTGTAGAAATTGACAAGGAGATTCAAAAATTCACCTGGAAATGAAAAGTACCTGGACTAGTCAAGCAAATCTGAAAAATAAAGTTGGAGGATTTATAGTAATTCCAAGAATTATTATAAGCTATAGTAATCAAGACAGGGTGATATTGGTGTTGATGGTTATATAGGTTAAATGAACATAATAGAGGTCAGAAGTAAAGCCACAGGTATACAGCTAATTAATTTTTGACAAAGATGCAAAGGTAATTCAGGGCAGAAAGGAGAGTTTTTTCAATCAATGGTGCTGGAACAATTGTATATCTATAAGTAGAAAAATTGAACTTGGATCCATCCCTCACACCATATACAAACACAGCTCAAAATAGATTCTAGACATAATTGTAAAATCTAAAACTATAGTACTTTTAGAAATACATAGGATAAAACCCTTATAATCTTAGGTTTGGAAAAGATTTCTTAGGTACACATCACAATCATGATACATAAGACAAAAAGCTTAACTTGAACTTCATAAAAATTAAGAGCTTGTATTCTTTGAAAGACACTTAAAATAATGAAAAGATAAATTGTAGGCTGAAGAAACTATTTGCAAATCATATATCTGCTAACAGACTTATATCTAGGATATGTGTGTGTGTGTGCACGTGCACATGTGTAACTGGAATATATATATATATATATATATATATATATATATATATATATATATGCACACACACACACACACACACTCAAACATACCAGTTTTAAAAATAGTCAAAGGGTTTGGACATATATAGATAGATGGTCAGCATACATAGATGGCAAATATGCGCTTCAAAAATACTCAAATCTTTAGTTATTAGGACATTCAAGTTAAAATCATAACAAGGTACTGCCATACACTTATTAGAATGTCGACATTAAAATGAGTGACTATACCAAGTGCTGGCGAAGATGGGGAGCCATTGAAACTTTCATACACGGCTGGCGAGGATGTAAAATGGTACAGACACTTTGCAAATCCCTTGGACTATTTCTGAAATAGTTAAACATTCACTTACCGTATGCCCCAGCCATTTTACTCCTAGGGTTTTTTCCCAAGAAAAATGAAAGTTTACGTCCATACAAAAACTTGTGCATGAATCTTCATCACAACTTTAATTTTAATAACCCCCAAACTAGAAACAACCCGAGGTCCACCAAGAGGTGGATGGATACCCGGGTGGATGGTACATCCACACAATGTCATTCTATTTAGCAATCACAGGTAGTGAGCTGTTGATACACAAAACAACATGGATGAATTTCAAAATAATTATGAGAATGAAGGAAGCCAGACAGGCATGCTATACGATTCCAAATTCATTATGTTCTAGAAAATGCAAACTAATCTATAGTGACATAAAACAGATCAGTAGTGGTCGTGATGTGGGAGGAGCAGCAAGGGAGATTTCCACAGGGACACAGGAAACGTTCAGAAGTGATGGATGTGGGATTATCGTGATGGTGGCGCTGTGCGTATATCAAAACCTATTACATTGCATACTTTATAATCACATGCAATTTATTTGTGAGTTATGCCTTAATAAAATTATTAAAATAAGTAAACAGGAACCAACACAGATTTGATCTCCAAACAAGTCTTCCTCACCTACAGAAAGGAAGTTTTATCTCTTGCCTCTGAATTTCTCTAGCATCGGTTATGTCTACTTCTCATTCTCCCTTGTGCAGCAAGTTGAGGGTTACAGGGATAATTTCAGTTATTCTACTTGGCAAACATACCGCTTGGGGATTTAGGAAGTCAGGCTCTGCCCTCTATCATGAATGCACTTCAACTGGTCACTTGGCACCTCCTGAACCTGTTTCTTCATTTGTGAAATGTAAGTTTGAATGTGAGCCATTTAAACAAATAAATGCATAGGAAGCTGTATTTTCTATTGAAAGCACTGTGTATGCTGGTCACCAGTGGGTCACATGCTTCTCCAAGTAAGGCCTTTATCTTCCTCTTCTTCATAGCCCAAGTGCAGGCTTAGCCCTGACGAGCAGGTCCAGGATTCCTCCATGTCTGCAGTGGAGCTGAGGGCTGTGGCCCCGAGTGAAAAGGAGCTCAGTACGTAATCACCGCCATCAACAGAGACCATCCCAGATCTGAGCGGTGTAAGCCCCCGGGCCTTGGCACAATTTGTAGCCCAGATTAATTGGTTAATGTTTACAAAGTACTTTGAAGATGGCAAACGCTGCAGGAGTGCAAAGCTCACGTATGAACGATGATAATTATATGAATTTGAGCTCTGAATTCAGCCATTGTAATTGGAAGGGGTGACCCAGGTGCTGATTCACACACAGCAGGGTAGTATCACGGGTCAGGAAAGCCCTGTGAAAGGTGTCAACAGCCCTTCTGTCCAGGGTACCCTGGGGCCACAGGGTATTCTAGGAAGCAGATGGGCATGTGGCCCTCCAAAGCCACCTGCCAGAAATGGCCCAGAAACACAGACTGCTACCTGTCTGCAAGTCCAGTCATTCAATTTCCAGTGAATGCACACTGAAAATGTGCTGTGTATGAAGCCCTACTCAAATCTATGTCTAGTAGAACTCAAAGTCCTACTGCTTCCACCGGGCTGCAAGACCTGGGGATGACAGACAGGTGGGTCCAAACCCTAGTTCTGGCAACTGTACTGAGGGCCACTTTGGGACAGCTACATCACCAGGGTAAGCCCCAGGATCCTCATGGTTAAAACAAATAAAAATGGAAGGTAATAGAATCAGCCTTTCAGGGGCATGTCTGTAAAATAATAACACATCCTAGGTACTCAGTAAATAGTAACTCTTGTTATTTTGTTACCGAAATAGGCTCATATCCACTGGTGTGCACTTTAGTTGCAATTGTTAGTTATGCTTTGTTTTAGGACAATCCCCCCCACTATGACCCCACCTCAGAGGTCTTTATTCGAGGAAGGAAAAAGGCGTTCTGTTTAATGCTTTCTTCCGCTAGCTGCAGTTCTCAAGGCCCTCAATAGTTCATTGTCAATGACCTAGTTAGTCCATGGACTATCTCATTTTTGGAAGCAACTTGATGTCCCTGAGTGCTCTGAACACAGAAATGCGACTAAAGTGCTGCTCAAGTCTGGCACAGCCTCCTGGGCTCAGGCAAGGCAGTTAAAGGCACACACTGTGAAAGCCTTTAGCTGGGTCTCTTCTTGGTGCCAGGAAACCACGGCAAGGGCACCCTTTATTAAATTCAGGGGCAGTGAGCCGTGGCCCCGTGATCCTTCTACCCGTGTTCCTGAAGACTCTCTCCCTTGGTGGTCCCACCGAGGACTTGAGAGAGCTTGGGATGGAGTCCTCCGCTAGCAGGTCAGGGGAGAGCCCTTTGAAGATGCAAAGGGTGTGATTCATTCATAATCATCATGATTCATAACCAACTTCAGAGACCTGGTTCTCGGTAATACTCATTATCTCTTCAATGGGCTGAGTTGGGCCAATAGTTAATTTGCAAATTGCAGGACTCAGTAAGGTGAGACTCTACAGGCAGGGTAATTAATAAGTTGTTTTCTTAAAGAGAGGCTGCATCTATTCAATTTTCCAAACTTATTATGCATATGAGACGACCTTTTTAGCTCCCTCCTCCCTCGGGGCTCAAGACAGTGAATCCTCGGCCCTCCTTCCTCTCTTCTCCCTCGCCCTCTTCTGGGGGACTCGCAGCTGCTGGTCATACGCCCCTGATGCTGCCAGGTTGCTCAAGGTCAGAGTGTTGCTCAAAGGGGGCCCTCAACAGGCACTTGCTTATTGCAAGACACTTCACACATACCCTCCCTCGGCTGCTTTGAGTCAGGCCTCACCGCTAAGCTGGAAGACAATAAAACGGAGTCCTAGAAACCATTCACAGTGATTTCTCGGCCTCACTGACTGCACTTGCCTCTGAGACCTTTGTCCTGGCTCTGGTGTTTGTTTCCCTACCTCCTGGCTCTCTTGGCTTGCCTGTACAAAACAGCATGTCATCGGTTAAATTGTGTCCGCCCAAAATTCCTATGCTGAAGTTCCTAACTCCCAGGACCTCAGAAAGTGACCTTTGAAAAGAGGGTTGTTGCAGATGGAATTAGTTACCACGCAGTCACATCGGGGTAGGATGGGCTCCCCATCTAATATGACTGGTGTCCTAACAGAAAATGTTCACGTGAAGATAACGAGACACACAGGGAGAAAGCCTTGTGAAGATGGAAGACTGAATTGATGCATCTACGCGCCAAGAAATGCCCAAGATTTCCAGAAAACAGCCAGAATCTGGGCAGAGGCAAACAAGGACTTTCCTAAGCTTTCAGAGAGAGCATGGCCCATCCACAGCATGACGTCAGACTTCCAGCCTCCAGAACTGCGCGACAATAAATGGAGTTGTTTGAAGCCACCTAGGATGGGGCACTTGGCCATGGCCTCTCTGGTGTACAAATACACAGATGGCAGAAATGCTGCTTCCTAGGGCTGGTGCTGAGACGAGGGTGGTACTGGCTTCCAAGTCTGAAGATCAGGTAGCGTTGAAAGTTTTCCACCTTTTTCGAGGCCCACCCGGTAGCACTGCCCCTTGGTACAGGGTCTAACTGTGTATTATACGGACAGGACAATCTACCTCCCACGGGCAAACATCTGGAGTACTTGATGGTTAGCAGAGGCCCACAAGGACACCTGTTCACAAGGCTGAAGAGGACGGGTCACACCAAGAGCATATTTCTAGGGATTCTAGCTCTGGGGCTCACAGGACAACATCCTGGGCAGAGGTGACTCAGCCATGAAACTGTAGAGAAGGACAATCATTGACAGTTGTTGTTGTGTGGCCTAAAATAGTCAAGAAGGACTCCCCCAAAGAAACGGCAGTGCTAAATATTGAAAGATAAAGAGATTTTATAGCTAGCGGTGAGGATGGAGAATATTTCTGGTGTGGGGACCACATGGATAAAGTGTGGAGGCAGAAGTGGAATGACAGCTGTAGCTTACTGATGAAACACAGCTGGTTAGAGTGGTGGGTTATAGGGAGTGGGGGGAAATGGAGTGGTGAAGGTTAAGACATGTACCCTAGCTTGGCTATTAAGTCATGTCTTCCTTCCTCCTTCCCTCCTTCCCTCCTCTCCCTCTCTCCCTTCCTTCCTTCCTTCCTTCCTTCCTTCCTTCCTTCCTTCCTTCCTTCCTTCCTTCCTTCCTTCCATCCTTTCTTCCTTCCTCTCACCTGGTTTCATTCTCCCTCCACCCCCTTTTTCGTTTCTTTCTTCTACACTCAACACCAATGTACTGATTGCCTGGGTACCAAACCCTCTGATAGGTGGTAGGATGAAGGAATACATCATTGTTGCCATCTAAGAGGAGCTTACACAATGATACACAATGAGAATACACCATGGTTATTGCTATGATAGGTGTTCTGGGAACACAGGACTAAAAAAGCATACACTGAGGCAATGCTTAGCAAAGATGCAGGATACAAATATGGTCTGAGGGTTTTTATGCACATTGTCTCATTTAATCATTACAATAATCCGATGTAGTGGTTATTATTGTGCCTAATTTACACATGAAGAGATGGAGGCTTAGAAAAGTGAAGAAACATCTCTCATCACAGAGTTAACAGGTGGCACGCACAGGGCTAGATCCCATGTTCCTAAACCTTCACTTGTGTTCTTTGTACTACATGGTATTATCTGTATAGTCTCAAACTGGAAAAAACGATTTGTTCATCTGCATTTTTCTTATTGGTTTTTGTTGCTTTCTGGTCAGATTCCATCACGTGACACTTTTTTGTACCAGGGGCTCAGGGTAAAGCAGATCTTCTCTGAAGTCCTGCCCCTCCTTCTTGCCATGGGTAGGATTTGCCATTCTGGGGGTGGGCATCTTTGACAGGAGGGCCTAGGCTGACAGAGGGCTTCCTGTCCCTGATTCCACAGACAGGAGACACAGCAGCTAAGAGTGATGGCGGCTAGCTGAAAATACACGCTAATCTAATCTTCTGGCTGTTCTAGACGAATCTCAGGAATGTGGGAGGCTAGCATGTCACATAGGCAATTATTGGCCGGACGCGGGATTGCATAATGCAATGATGACTACGGCTTCCTGCTTCGCTCGCATGTGGTGAGCTTGCCAGAGAGGGTTTATCTTCCCAGGAGAAGCATGCCAGCTCTGGGAGGATATGAAGTAACTGTGATTATGGGAAGAAAGACATGCTTAATTTGAAAATAGCCAAGGTCTCTTTCAGTTTGTACTTTGGTTGCCTCCTCTCTCTCTCTCTCTCTCTCTCTCTCTCTCTCTCTCTCTCCCAGCTCTGCCTTTCTATCTTTCTGTCATTTAGCCTTTTTTTCTGAATTTCTGTCCCCTCTTGTCTTTCTTTTGTTTAGCTTTTATTTTTAACTTGCCTCCTTGCTTTTCATTCAAATCTTCATACCGATTTAGTGTTTAAAGACAGTGCCCTAATTCATTTCCCATAAAAGAAGCGGCTGCTAGCAAGTCTCTGGTGGTTTGGCATAGGAGGGATCTTGAAGACCGAAGATTAAATAGGAAGGACTCCGCTGTTTAATATGCAACAAGCTGGTAGATCTTTCTGATAACCAAACAAACTGCCGTCTCTGCCTTTTTCTCCACGAAGACCCACACTGCACCCCTACAAATGCACTTAGCACTACTGCTCCCAAGAAAAACCTCTCATTTGGTCTTCTTTCAACTGCTGACTCTGAACTCCTCAGAGTGGCCAACAGAGTGAAAAGAGAGAAAAATGGCTCACTAGAACAAAAGAGAATGAGAGAAAAACAGACAGGGCTCTTGAAGATATTTCTGGGTCTTTTGTTTTTCTTTTCTTGTTCTTGTTTTGGTTCCTTGTCAGAGATGAGGGGAATTCTGAGTGGCAAAAGTCACCAGCACTGAGTTACACAGCTGCCCATTAGGACTCTTGATCCAGTTTTCCCACAAATACAGGATGCTTCCTCTGTTTTTGCTAAACAAGACATTTTGGTGTGGATATAAAACTGTAATGTGGCAGCTAAAAACTTATGGAGTCACAAAACAGAAGTATACAAACCCAAGAACATGTATAGAAAACCCCTCAGTAAGTATTTATTTTTAAGAGGACCTTGTGCCGTAAAGAAAATAAGTTATTTAAGAAGACAAAAAAAAAATGTAATAGTACTTATGGACTGGTTAAAAATTCAATTAAAATTATCGTGAAAGCTTGGGAGCACAAAGGGGCCAGCATTAACTATCTAGAAAGTACACCTATTTCAAGCAAACAAATTCACAGTGAGTAACGAACCACTTGCCAGGCACAATAGTAAGCATTTGAAGGAAATTAACTCACATCTCACATATTTTTATGGAGTTTTATTGTCTTCTTTGAAATATGAAAATCACGTTCAGAGAGGTGAAGCAGCAGGCTCGTCGGGGTACAGTTAGTGAGTTGGAAGGTCAGCACTGAACCCCGGGCTGTCCTACCCCCACACCTTTTCCTTGTCCCCATCCCCTCCTCCATCATGTGCCAGGAACTCTCCCGGTTCCAGATGAAAGTAAGATCTTATTTACTTTGGGTGCTATAATTCTCCCCGCCTCTCTGCCCTTGATAAAACTGCGAGATCATGAAAGAAAGGCAGGGAGAATTTCACATTATCACAGCATAGTTAATCTGGATGCTAGGCTTCTACGAGGGAATGAAAATCCTTGATTTTAAAGCCCTAATTTTCCTTCCACGTAATATGCATTCTTTAATGTTGTCACTCCCCCATGATGACTATCAAATAAAGGCTTAAAATACAGACGCGTTGTTTTAAAAGATGCGATCTGTACAACGAAGTGTGAAGTGTGTCAGCCTCCTCCATGAAGATGGTCGGCGTTCAACACTTGCAGTAAGGCCTATGTTTTGTCAGGGTGTTCTCAGAACATCACCCAAATGCACCAGTGTCCCGAACAGTCAATGATGGCTGATCACACCTCATTGTGCTTTATGTTATCACTACAACATCTGCATCACAAACAGGGCCAGCCCTGCTTGGCCCCAGATTCTTCCAGCTGGAGTCAACCTTTACCGCATAGAGGTCCTGAGCCCACTGCAGCTACAATAGAAAGGGTTTTAGGTCCCGCCCAGGAGGTGGGAGGTGGAAAGACCTGCTGACTTTCTCTGTGCCGTTTCCACCCTCAGGCTGAGCCTTGGAGTCTTGCCGCTTTAGAAGCACTCACCGCCACTGCCATGGCCCCCTCACCCTCGCCTTCTCTTCCTCCTTCCTCTTCTATCTCTTTATTACCCATGTCTTCATCCCCAACATCACCAGGACCAATCTTCAAACCAAGCCTATGAGATAGAAATGCTAGCCTTCATTTTCCAGATGAGAAAGTTGTGACTATGAGAGTTTAGTTAAGTTGTCTGCGATCACCAGCCAGGTAAATGATATGGGCACAATTCAGTTCCAGGCCAGCCTGCCTGCAAAGTGTCAAGTTTCCATCACTACTGAACCCCTAGGCTGTTTTTACTTTCCAGATGCCACCAGCCCGTCGCCATGTTCTCCCTTCTAGATTGGCACCCCTCACCGTCACCCTCTCTGCCCGCCTTGTGTGACATCGGTCTGAGCCTCGGCTTTGGGGGACTAGTTAGTGCACTTCCCCTGCAGCACAAGCGGGGCCACTTTTGTGAACATCTTAGCTTCATTCTGCTTCGTTAGCACTCTGGTGCTTGATGTCCCCAACTACCTGGTACCCAGACATCTCAGAGTGAAGGTATTCTCAGGAAACAGTCCATGAACACGTTAGCCAGACCTTACTTCTAATACATTTCTTGCCTTATAACACATCACTTCGGTTACTTTCTTGAGTTGAACACCCTGACACTGGCCTTTCAGACACTCATCAAAGACCAACTCACCTGTCAACCCTGAAGGCAGCTAGAGGTACCTGTGATGCTCAGGACAGACGGACAATCCCTCCAAACTCCATTCACCTGACTCTGTGCTCTAATCTACAGCTGCCCCTGGTCCTTTACACTCCATTCCTATACTTGGTCTGGGTATGGCCACCTCTCCCCTCTAGCTCCATGCCTGTCATTGTATATGGAAAGAACTCTATGCCCTGAAACTTGTCATTTTGCTGTTGACATAGCTGCCTTTTCCCAGCCCAGTCCCCTCCTGGAGACAAGTATTCAGGTAGTTGACTTTTCAATGACAGGGGAGCTAGGCAATGTCTTGTTTCTGCTGCCACCAGCAAGCACCTCTCAGATCCTCTCACCCACCCCTGCACCAAACCCCTGTGGCTCTGACAAACCGCATACATCTGACTTCCCAAAGCACCGTAAAACAATTGTACAGAAAGGACAGAAGTTTGAAGAAACGGGTGGGCCCAGATGACATTACATGCGTTTCCCAATCCCCTTTTATTCCACTGGTTTTCAAAAAATTCTTTCCACTTGTTTATTCCATGTGGAGTTGCTAAGAAAGCTATCAAACCATCCGTGATGCTGCAGAGCAAGGTGGTTCTACCAGCCCAGCTCCCAGACCTGCCTGTGGAAAACCCGGGGTTCTCTGTGCCAGCAGCTGGGGCAGCCGTGGAGCCCAGGCTGGTGCCGGGGACTTTGCTCTGACTCTACCGCGCTCAGCTATCCTCGGTAAAGCTTTCTACCTTCCTCGGTTCTCCCAGCATTCTTATTTACAGAACGAGACAGCTGCTGTAGGTCCTTTGCAGGATTATGAAGTGAAGGAAATGGTTGAAAGTTAGGGTGCCCTTACAGCTCTCCGCCGTGGAGACGCGGAATGGGCACCTGGTGGTTAGAAGGAGGGAAAGCAGCAGACAGCCTACGAGGTGGAGGGAGGGGGGGAAGTCAGTGGCCACCTGTGAACCTAAGTGATAGGCGTTCTTGTAGGACTGTGGGGAGGAGCACCCCAAGGAGGTGTTGATTCACTGCTCTTCTCTGATTCCTCAGAAGCAAGTCCCCTGCAGGAGAGTGAGTCACCCCACACTACTTCTAAGATGTTTACAGAGACTTCAAGGAGTGATCCGAGTTATTAAAAGAATAGCAATTAGGGTGGCCCATCCCAGCAATTTAAAGTTTCCTGTCTAAGGAAGCATGTGGGGAAGGGGGTGGTCAGGGAGGGAGCATTCCTGTCCCCTGATTGGACCTCTCTGGCATTTCCATTTGGAACAGAGAAACAGGCAGGAGGGGAGAACGCAAAGGCGGCCCCAGATGTTCCAGCTGCCAGTTGGACCCCTCCTCAAAGAAGTGTCTCCCGCTTCCCTCTTTTGGGGGATCCTGGCTCAGCTTTTAAAGCCTTTTGGTATCTCCTGCCTGACACTAAAGGTTAAGCTGTGTTGGAAGCTGCCTGATAAATCATTCTTTGCACCTTGGCTGCTGGGGGACTTCCAGGGAGAGGTCGCCTCCTGATTTACAGCTGCTGGCTGAGAGGCATTTCCAAACAGACAGCTCTGACCAGGGAGTCAACTCTGGCAAAAGGAGCGTTTTTGTCTAGTTCCAGCTGAAGCTAGAGAGAGGAAGTGGGGTTGCTTCGTTCAGAGCTTGCTTGGCCAGCCCTCCCTCAAGCCGGAATCTCCAAGTTCATTCCTGCCATGCAACTTGAGCTCAAGGAAGGAGGTCCAGAAAAGCGGTTGGCCATGAGAGGCCCTTGGGGATGCTAGGGAGCGGAGAGCTTTCTTTTCCTGAACTGAGGTTACAGCACGTCGGGCAGGGCCTCTGATTTGTGGTCACGGCTTCCCAGAACCCCAAGGGGCCCATCCAGGAGAACGCCCATGTCCCCTCGCCTTATCATCTGCTCCATCCCAAGGGGATTCCATTTCCTTTATTGTTTTCCATGGTTGCTGTTGGAAGTCAGGTGCTCAGGGCCCAGCTTGAAAATGGACTGCTTCCAAAATTCACCATCAGTGCAGTGTGGTGGGGAGGTCCTGAGCTTTTTACTCTGGTTTATTCTAGTGTGACATGTCAGTGACTTCTTTCAGCATTCATTCTTCATCTCTAAAATGAGAATAAGATCTTTTTTGAGAGACTGGTGTTTGGATTCAGCCTAACGTAGCTGGCACAAAGTGGGTAAAGGGGTACATCTAAAATAAAAATGTATAATTTTAAATTTTGTTGTTTTCTGTTTTTTGTTTTTGTTTTGTTTTTCTTCTTTTTTTCCTAACAGTTTTTCAGCTTACCATTTATATGGGAACCCAAAAGGAATGCTTCAAAAATATGAGAGTTGTAATTTAGCACCAACTTAGTAAAAATAACTTTCCTAAGACCAGATTTGACTAGATACTTTGGATTACATAAAACCCAGAAGGTAAAGGTTAATGGAGATGTTTTTTCATGTCGAGAGAACATTTTTTTTTTTTTGCCTCTGGGATGAAAAATCTCCTTGGCAATCTTTAATGCTAAATGTCAAGTAACGGGCCATCTGAAAGAGGAGAGAAATGTGTTCACTTTTACTTCTTCACAATAGAATATCTCCTTTCTGAGAAAGCTAGGACTTTATTATTTCCTTCAGGAAATGTGCTACATTTATTCTGAAATACAGATTTCCTACCTCCCACTCTATGTTTTCTTACAATTCCTTTTCCATGCGCACACTCCAAGAACAAAGGTGTAAAGTACAGTTTCATAAACAAGAAATGGAATTTGTTCCTTTTTTCTTCTGTTTTTGATGGATCTGTGATTTGGTTAAAGAGAGTTCACAAGTGTGCCTGATCATATGCCCAGATTTAAAATCTCATCCCAGAATTCATCTGGGATGTGCATGGCTATTCGTATGATTTAGAAATGTTTTATTCTTATTATTATTAGTTTCAGGTGTACAAAGCAATAATAGTTATCCTTTTCACCCCTCACAAAGTGACAACCTCCCTCCCCCATCCACTGCCCCCCTACCCTGGATATCATACATATCTATTACAATTCCATTGACTCCACTCCCCACACTCTACTCCAAATCCCATGACTATATCTATATCTATATCTATATCTCTATATATTAAATTATAGTTGACATATAATATTATTCAATGGCAGCTTCAGATGTACAGTGCAGTGATCAAACCTCTACCCCATCCATGAAGTGGTCTCCCTAACAAGACACGAGTCTATCTGGCCCCCTAAAAAACATTTACAACATTACTGATTATATTCCCCAAACTGTCTTTCCTATCCCTGTGGCAATATTGTAGTTACCAATTTATGTTGTTTCGTCCCTTCCCCTTCTCCTTCATCCACACCCCCTCCCAACTAGCAACACTCAGTTTTATCTCTGTGTCTCTGAGACTATTTTTGTTTACATTGCTCATTTACTCAGTTCTTTAGATTCCACATATAAGTGAGATAATATGGTATTTGTCTTTCTCTGACTGACTTATTTCACTTAGCATAATGTTCTCTAGTTCCATCCATATTGTTGCAAATGGTACAATTTCATTCTTCTTTATAGCTGAGTAATACTCCATTGCGTAAATGTACCACAGTTTTTAATGCAGTCTTCTAGAAAGGTTCCTTGAAAGGAACAGGGATATACAAAGCTGGGCATTGTGATTGTACCCTCCACCTTCCCAGACAAAGCCAGACTAAGACCCCCCCATCTGTGCTCCACGCTTGTGTACACACACACACACACACACACACACACATATGCGCACATGCACACACACACATGCATACACTCCTGATCCACCTCCCTGGTAAGCCGGTGTCCCCTGCTTCCTTCTTTCTTCTGGGAATAGCTCTCATACTGTAGTCTTTATGTAAATCACCCAGGGACCTTGTCAAAAATGTAAATTCTGACCAATAGGTCTGGGATAAGGAGTGAGATTCTAATGTCTATAAAACTCCCAGTTGATGCTGGTGAGGATAGGACGTGGACCACACTGAGTATTGAGGACGTAAGGGACAGAACACTAGACTGAAACTCAAGGGGTGAGGATGCTGTTTAGGCTTTGTTACAAAGTGCCTGTGTCACCCTGGGGAGACCTCTCTTATTTGTAGGGCCCAGTTTTGCCCACTTGGAAACTGAGGCAACTAGACCAACTCATTTCTAAGACCTTTTCTGATGTTATTTGTTTAACTCGATTCTAGATTCTGACTGCTTCTAGTCCATCCAAGGGCTCCAACCAAGAACAAAGAACAAAGAAGCCTCCAGTTTATGGGGTAAAAAGCGGGTGAGAACACATCAAAGGAAGGAAAAGGCGGAAAGGCCCCTTCTGCCCCTACTTGCCTGTAGCACGGGCGTGTTAAAAGCACTCACTTGTATTTTAAGAAAATGTGAACATTGGCTATGAAAGCCCCACTGGATTCTCATCCATCAACCTGAACTTTTGTATGAATTGAATGAGATAATGCAAAGATGTCCATCAAAAATGAATGGCTGAATAATGTTTGGTACATTCACACTTTAGAATAGAAATATAATACAGTCATTCAAAGGAGTGAATTAGAGTTAAATGGATTGACGGAAGGGATTTCCACAAGGCATTATTGATTGGAGAATAAAGAAGTAGAACATGTGTGTAGATTATTGTCCCATTTTGTTACAAAACAACACCAAAAGTTTGATATATGTGTGTATATCTATTCACAGACCACCCCATTGAAAACTGCACACCAGGCATCTCCACTCCCTCCCACTCCTATCCAGTACTTTTGATCCTACTGTTTGGCTTTATTTTTCCCCACTACACTTACCTTTTGACATACTATTTACCTACTTCTATGTTTATTGATCTTCTCCCATTGGAATATATAAACTACACGGAATAAGGAATGTTTGTGTTTTTTGTTATTCATTGCTTCATCCTCAGCAACTAGTATAATACTTCACACATAATTGCTGCCTAGTAAGTATATGTAAATCGAGTGATTGAATGAATTGAGTGAATGAATGCACGTGAAAATGGAGGAGAATATTGACGAGATAACGTGAGGTAGAAGGCACAAAGGGGGAAAGCTAAAGAGTGAAGGAAAAACTCAACTGCATCAAAAACAGCATGATAGGGCCAGCCGAGCGGCTCAGTTGGTTAAGAGCACGAGCTCTGAGCAACAGGGTCGCTGGTTTGATTCCCACATGGGCCACTGAGCTGCACCAGAGCTGAGCTGCTGCTGAGCTGCCAACAGGTGGCAGGATGGCTCAGCTGGTGAGAGCACGTGCTCCTAACAAGGTTGCAGTTTGACTCCCGCATGGGATGGTGGGCTATGCCCACCTGCAATTAAGATTGAATACGGCACCTTGAGCTGAGCAGCCGCGAGCTGCCAACAGGTGACTGGATGGCGACTGGACTTGGAGCTGAGCTAGCTGTGTCCTCCACAACTAAGGCTGAAGGACAACAACTTGGTTGTTCCCCTTCCCCAACTCCCCAACACTGTTCCCCTTCCCCAGTTCCCCAGTAAAAATCTTAAAAAGAAAGACAAAAACCAAAAAACTTCTTTAAAAAAATCAGCATTATAATAGGATTCCATTTATGTACTCATCAACATATTTGTGGCTGTGTACGTGTCATTAAAAATATGAATAATGTGGACGGCCAGGTGGCTCAGCTGGTAAGAGCACGTGCTCTTAATGACAAGGTTGCCAGCTCGACTCCCACATGGGATGGTGGGCTGAGTCCCCTGCAACTAGATTGAAAATGGCGACTGGACTTGGAGCTGAGCTGCGCCCTCCACAACTAAGACTGAAGGACAACAACTTGACTTGGAGCTGATGGGTCCTGGGAAAAACACACTGTTCTCCAATAAAGTTAAACAAATATATATATATATATATATATATATGGATGGATAATGAATGGACACCCTCAGCCATCTAATAATGACCCTGTAAAGTAACTTCTTTCCTTTTCATTTTCATATGATCTCGGGATTTGTGAAGGAGTGACTTAGTGGGACATTAGTCCTGAAATCCTGGGCTCTGCATTCTCTCCTGCAGACCCTACTGCCTGGCAGTTGGATGTGGTGTGGTCCCCATGTTGCTGCCTTCAAGGTGTGTGTCCTTGGGTAAATAAATTCTGTGCCCTTGGCCTTCACTTGCTTATCTTTAAAATGGACCTAATGACACCGATGTGAACAGCACTCAGGTCTGCTGAAGGCAGTGGAGACAATACTCCTCCTCTGCGTCTTCTCCTAGATTTCTGATCCACTTTCTATTGCATGCTGTGCATGCAAATGCAAACAGTTATTTCACATTCAGACGTATGTGAATCTATAGGCAATGGCACCATCTGCTTGATCTGTCTGCGAAGCACCTTCACAGTCCAGGTGGGGATTCTGTCTTACCTTTGAATTGTCAACACTCAGCCAAAGGCCTGCTTCAGAGCAGGGGCTCAGAGCTGTGTGCTAATCTCTCTGAATGTATAGCCCACATGCCATTTGGGATCATGCATTTTTCTGGGGTTCAGGCAAACTTGGCTCACACACCCAGTTTCGGGGTTTGGATGAGTGCAGGCTCTCACATGTAATTCCTTGAGTTCTGGCATTCCTTCCTACTGTGTACCTCTATTTCTCCTGTGGTATCGCACCTTGGTCCTGCATGCCCCAAACTGAGCCCCAAATTCGACCCCTTAACTAATTCTCATTAAAAACATAAAAATCACCTTAGCTGAGGCGAGCATGGATCCAGTCAATGTTTCTGAAGATTTGGGAGTCTCCTTGCCTATGTGTGGTGTTTGAAATCTTTACAGGCACCACCCGTCCTAGACAGCCTCCCAACATCGGCATTTGCAGCACTTGACGTCTGGCTGTGTCTAGCTCCCCAGGGAGTGCCCGCTTCCTTGCCAGTCATACATTAACCTAAACAGAGTTCCAGATGCTTCCCAGGGTACAGCCAATATGTTCCTACACTTAATCCCTATGGATAGAGACAGGAATATGCACAAATAACACAGAGCTGACATGTTATATGAAGTGCAATTATAGAGGTTAGCAAAAATAATGTGCTATCTATCTAAAGCGAGCAAATGTTAACCTTTGAGAGCAACGTCTATTAGTGAGCTCATTGACAGAGTCAATATTCACTTACTAAGCGTCTGCTCGGAGGGTCCATTTCTGTGCTGTCGGCTGGCCATCCTGAGGTGAGTTCACCTTATGTTTGGAGAGAGAACATGTCTCAGATACCCGTAATATAGGTTAGAAACTGTTACTATCATAGAAGAGAGTCCAAACATGCTATGGAGTCAGATTAGAGGGATGTCATTCCATGGACACGTCTATGCTGAGACCATAGGAGATGGTGGATCAGGCAGTGTGGGCTGCCTTAATTAACAACACACCATAGACAGGGCAGCTTAAACAACACAAGTTATTTCTCACAGTTCTGGAAGCTGCAAGTCCAAGATCAAGGTGCTGGACAATGTGGTTCCTGGTGAGAACCCTCTTCCAGGCTTGTTGGTGGCCACCTCTCACTGTGTCTTCACATGGCAGTAAGAGTGTGAGTGAGCTCTCTGATGTTTTTCTTATAAACACACTCATCCTATCAGATCAGGGCCCCCACCCAATGACCTTATGTAACCTAATTACCCCCATAAAGACCCTATTTCCATACAGTCCACACTGGGGGTTGGAGCTTCAACATATGAATTTTTTGGGACAAGTAAACATTCAGCCCATAACTGATGCTATCTTGGAAAGCTTTCTAAAAAGGTCTCTAGGGGTAAAGGTATTCCAGGCAAATGGACTAGAGAAAAATAAATTAATAATAACTGCACACTGTGTTCCTGTGAGGAGCCTTATGGGTATCACCTTCTAAGAAAGCAGTACCAGGCAAATCTTACATTTAACAGATAAGAAAACCTAGGCTCCCAGAAGCCAGTCAGACACCAGGCTAGCCCATGGGTTCACTGAGAGGAGGCTGAATTCGGGTCTGGTTATTATAGACAAGCACTGCCATGGTTGGAACTCTTAGAAAAAGCTCTTTGGCTGAGTGCCTTGCCTGACCTCTGTCTCCTGCTTCCCAGGTGGACTCTGGGGCCTTAGCTTTTAGAAGTCAGGGACAAAACCAGACATTTCTTTGAGTCATCCACCTGCCTTCTACTTTTTCAGAGTTGTTCAAGAGTCAATATACATTAGCTCCAAGTATCTCCTCTTAATTTTACCTTCACACCAACGCAATAGGCAACAGAGCCTTCTACTGGAGTCTAAATGGCTTTTTTTCTGTCAGCTCACAGGCTTTTAAGCCAAATTTGCACTTCTACAAGCAATTTCCTCTGACTCTGTTGGTGGAGGGAGACAGCTAAAGGCTTCTCTACATTTTCTTATCTGACAAGTTGGGTTTCCTATAAAAAAACAAAAAAATATTCCCCTAGTGATTTATCTGTAGTTTTTACCCTTTTCTCAACTTTCTGAGACGTTGTTAGTTTCTTTTCTCCCACCTCCCTTTTTATTCATATTTTGCATTAAAATTCAACTTGAAGTCTTCATGGGTTTAATGGTGTCTCTGAGTGTGCCTGGGCCAAACCATGTTAACGAGAATCAGTGTCAGTGGGTATGTATTTCACAAATGGAACAGATGAAATTGTGTATTCTTGAACCATTTACTTAATTTTATGAGTCTCAATTTCTCTTCCTATAGCAGAGAGATACATATACTTCCCTTATAAGATTGTTTTTTGTGGGAAGAAATAATCCATACAAATTATCTGGTCTAATAGGCACAAAGTGACACTCAAAAACTGATAGTATTTTAATTTCTACCACTGCCAATTAAAAATATCAACAGCACTAGTGATGTATTCTATGGCTCAATTTTTATTCTCAGAAGGAAATACATAAACACACTGTCTGATCTGTATTGGTACATTTAGATTGGTCTGTACCTGGCCGGCCCTGTTGCTCACAGCCTGTTAGTAATGATAGTATGGGGATGGGTTGGGCTACTATTTACTGAGCACCACTGTATAATATGGGGTCTCTCCCATAAAGTATCTGTTGTCATCTCCATTCTACTGATAGCCGTTAACTCCCTGAGTTCAAGGGCTATGTCTGTTGTGTTCCCCGCTGAGTGTCCAGGGCCTAACACAGAGCCTGACACACATCAGACATTCCATAAATATGTGCAGAGCACAAGTTTACATCCATCTTCTCCAGTGATCTGTGAGCTCCAAAGTTCATGGGTCATGCCTTCTCTGTCCCTCTTTTCCAAAGAACAGAAAAACTGGGATGGAAACTGGTATAGCTAGGGCAAGGAT
This sequence comes from Hipposideros armiger, assembly GCF_001890085.2. Taxonomy (NCBI): domain Eukaryota; kingdom Metazoa; phylum Chordata; class Mammalia; order Chiroptera; family Hipposideridae; genus Hipposideros; species Hipposideros armiger. The sequence goes on along the minus strand of NW_017731487.1, from coordinate 586,620 downwards.
GGAGCAAGAAAAAGAAAATGTGGACAGATTTCAGTGCCAGAAATATTCTGGTCTCTGAGTACAGATTTCCAGCCTCACCCTTTCTATGTCTGAGCAAGACAAATACTGAATAGACTGACACTCAGGGTTCTTGGATTCTAGTCCTGGCTCTGCCAGTGACTAACTGCCTCTCAATTCGAGGAACCTCAGATTCTACAGAGGTCAGACTACAAGCTCTCTAAAGATTTTTACTAGCTGGTGAGACTGAATTAATAGGGATTAAATGATGATCTTTGTATGATCTAGTGTGGCTCCAGTCACCTTTGGTTTCTTTGCTTTTCTTCAAACACAACAGGCATGCCTCTGTCTCCAAATGTTGGCACTGGCTGTACCCTCTTCCTAAATGCTCTTTGCCAGATACATGCTAATTCCTCATTCCCTTCAAACTGGACTCAACCCACTCTATTTAAAACTGCAGGCTTCGCCACACTCACTGTTCCCCTTACCCTGCTTTGTTTTTCTCCATCGCCTTCTCCTCTTCTAACATGCTCTTGGTTGATCTTATTAGTTTCTTATCTGTTTCCCATTGAAATTATGGAAGCTTCTTTAGCAGTAATTTTTGTTCTCTTCTATGTGGCTAAAATAAACCTTGGCCCATGATAGGATCTCAATAAGAATTTCTTCAATAAAAGGCTGAACCTGTATGTGCTATTGTGGCAAATACAAATTCAAAACTAACCAGGGTATGTTTCATGGAAGCAGTATATTAACGCTTGTGGATTACAGAATCCCATCAAAATGAATGAGGGGAACACATACACTTACTGAGCATCTGCTGTATGAAAAAAGCTTTGCCTAAATCCCTTCTCTTTTAATCCTCAAAATAGTTGGGAGAATGTTCCTGTCCCTCTTTTACAGATGAAGATGTCAAGCTTTCAAATCACATGTCTAGCAGATGCATCCTCAGGGTTTGAATTGTTTAATTCCAGTTGTGTCTGTCTGAGTCCAAAGTGCAAGCTCATTAATATGACACAGCATCACGGTCAGAAAGGCTTATGCCAGAAAAGGCTTTGCTCTTTAGAAGAGCCCTTTCGTGCTTTGCGTGGATGGTGTTTCAAAATGGTAGAAGGCACCCACTTCTTGGAGAGTCACACACTGGCCTTACAGATCTAGCTCTGCTGCTAATGTGATAATGACCTTGGGAAGACTTGGAGCACCTCTTTCTTCCTCTGTAAAGGGAGGAGGTTGAATTAGATGACTCTCAAGGTCTCTTCCAGCCCCAAGGTGAGGACCTTATTTAGCTCATCCTGATGAGAGTATCCAACAGCTAAAGCAAACAGGCCAAGGCCTGAGGTGTCTTTGGTTTCAAAGAGGAAGAACAAAGACACAGCAGAGCACACCCCGAGAGTGTGAGCTGTCCCTGTCACAGCACTGCTTAACACCATGGCAGCACCTATCTCCAGGTGCTACAATCCTCAGCTTAAGCCAATTTCCTGAAAGTCAAAACTTGGAGATTGTCTCACATCAAAGGCAATTTTTAAAGGCGCTGATGAATCAACACAGACATTCTTCAAAGAAACAGAATGACCTTATCCTGGAAATCACCTCCTTCACTCAGTTAAGAAGTTTGCCAAGATGGCTGATCAAATGCAAGATATATCGTGAAGATTCATCAGTAGACTCACATTGGGAGGCGTGTCTTGCTTTAGAAAAGCGACCGTGACTGAGTGGTGAAAACACGGGATTTATAGTCAAATGTGCGTTGTCATTCTAGCCTTTCCCCTTGCCAGCTCTGTAACTTTGGGGCAGGACCACGGGTTTTCCGGCGGCTCAGTTTACATATCTGTATAATACAATTAAAGATATCTGCCCTGCATGATTTAAAGGTAAACTAGGTAAAGTGAACATATATAAAGCTCCCTTAAAAATACAGCTCAATGAATATTAGGACATATTGAGGAACAGAATCTTTAGGGAGTTTTATATGGTAGTAATTGTCCCTGGGACCATGTGTATAGGGCACTAATTATGAACACAAAATGGACTCTAGTTCCGATAGTTATGTCAGTCACAAAGTGACACTCACGCCAGAGCATCCCATGAAAGGCGGACCCAGTGAGCGCCCTAACCAGATAACTCCAGACGCAGGGTGGAGTGTGACGGCTTTATCGGCCTGCAGATGGGGGCACCTCACCCAGCCTCCAGCATAAGGTCAGAGCTCTCTGATGGCTCCTCGCTCAGCCTTCCACTGACGAGCTGACAGCCGCACCTGCACTTGTCCAGGCAGAGCGCTCCAAGCCTCGCCTCCTGACCATCTCAGCAGCCCGGCTCACCAGCCCGGCCCGATGCCTTCAGTACCGGACTCTCTCTCACCCTTCTTTTGTAAGCCTCTGTTCACCTCACCTAACCTTGTTGCTTGCAAACCTGTGTGGTCCTCTTGTGTGAAACTGCTCTCCCTTGACATTGGAAGCTCTCCTCTGGCCGAACCCCTGCTTAATGCGTATGGTAAACTGAGTCAGTAGGACTAGATCCATGACTTTAGTTTAATAAAATCTAACATTGTGGAAAGACACAAGCCTGTATGAAACTGCTACTTTGATAGTCACATACAGCTCATGATACTATGTCTCCCTATCTGATTTTGACCTTCCCCCTATGATTGTCGGCATTCAACCCCCTTAAGATTTCTGGGGATGGAAACTAGGCCAGCCCAGGAACTAGAACATAAACGTATTTAGAACAACTGGGGAAAGACAATTTTAAGGAATATCTTTTTTTTGGCAGAAGGAAGTCTACCTCACTCCTGAAAGCCTTCCTATGACGCTGTACGTTGTATGCAGGGAAGAATGACTACGTAGCAGGGGCAAGAACTGGAGTGGGAAAGGCATCATGTGCTTAGAGAAGGTGGGTCACAGTGGTCATTTTGCAATAAAAGGGATACTTCCTCCTCTCCAGGAAGTGGGAGGGGAGAGAGCAAGCAAGAAGGCACGGGGGAAAGAAGAGAAAACTCCTTGTGGAAGGGGGTACAGAATAGATATGAGAATTCTAGTTTTGTTTCAAACAAAGCTTGATTTGGGTCTTACCAAAGGCCACGTTACCTCAAATCTCTGGGCCTGTTTCCTCAGCTGTAAAACTGGTACAATAAAACGCATTCATGATGTATTGTGCTGATACACATATGTGAAAATACTTTATAAGTTATAAAGCGTTGTACACGAATGGTTCTCACATACCTACTATAGTAAGGCTTGGCACTTCTCATCAATAGTACTGAATGAACATCTAATTAGTCTTGATACAGAGAATTGAGACTCTGAGTAGGTTGTAAACTCTTGTAACGAGTCAATATCTCCCACAGCTTAGAACCGAATACATAGCTAAGGATAGGGGTTTAATTCATTCTTCCAACTTAATCTTTCATGAATCTCATTAAGAATCATCTATCAAGGAACCAGTTAAAAAATCCAGAGTACGTGAAAGAGAACTGAATTGTCACTAGCTCATCTGACTCTATTGTTCATACAAGTAGATCAAGTAGAAACAAAAACAATTTGTTTGTATGAATATTAGTGCAAGTCACCAAATTTCTGAGCCAGTCAAATTGGGAGAAGAGAAATGTGAAATTTGTGTTCATTACTTTTTGTTTTGTTTTGTAAAACAAAACAAATCTGTGTATGTATATTTTTATATTATACATGTATATATTATACTATATTTCTTAACTATGGAGGGATGCCTTCAATTTTTTCTTATTTATTTTAAATAGCGGCCTTTGACACTGGCTTGGCTTTGTACATGAAAGCAGAGGAGGGATAGCCCACTTTCCCTCCATGCTTTCTCCCACCCAGCCTCTAAATAAGGGCGAGCTAGTCGCTACCATGCATGTGGGTGGCGATTCTGTTCTTGGATCAGGGAGAGAAAGAAGCACAAGCACATAGAGAGGCCTTTCAGCAAGTTGTGGGACTTGAAATTTTGCATTTGTAATAATCCAAGGAAAATGTAACAAAGTCAATTATTGTTAAGCTATACTAGAGCCAGTCCCGTTTGGTGATTGTTACAGGGTGTCAGGCATAGAGAAGGCGCCCGTGGCAAACTTTGCAGTCACTTTGTGAAAAGCTTAATTTCCAACAGTGAACTCTGGTGATACTGGCAGCAATGTGTTATCATATAATTTTTGACTTGCTACACAGTGTTTGCTTGCCAGGAGCACTGCAATGAATTTAGAAATCAGAGTGTTTAAAACTGCATATTGTCAAAAGTTAAGAAAAAAACACTTGATAATAAATATTTGTTGCTTTAAGTTGCTGAATTTATAGTGATTTGTTATGGCAGCAATAGGAAACTAATGTGTACAGTTTGAGTCAGTAGCAGATGTGTGTGTGTGTGTGTGTGTGTGTGTGTGTGTGTATATCCACCACTTTTTTACATTTAAATGTAGCTAATGAAACATCCATGGAGTCTTGCTAATTTCCTCCTAGTAATACAATTCTAAGATTCCATTTTACTTTTATTGTAATTTTAGCTCAAAAAGCCCAAAGGCTGCAATTACTGGGAACGAATAATAAGATACCTAATGTATGCTACCTGAAGAAAATTGGACATGTTAATTTTCATGGAGAATCTCCAGGGAATTTCCCAAGAAATTTCATTTCTTAGCACCTTTCAGCTTGGAGCAATTTGCAGTTTGGGGATCTGCAGCTGGTACAATCAATTATGTGATGACTATACCATGATTTTTCAATGAAAAGTTCATCTCTGCCTCACCTGCAGTGGGACGAAAGGACCCAAGACATGTTGTCTTTCTAGAAAAATAACTGTCCAGTGATGGATTGAAATGACGCCCTTGGCCTCACTGACTAAGCTTTGGCCACTTCTCAGCTCCTGCCATGACGTCTTCTGCCATGCAGTTTTCTGGTGAAGGTGTTTGTGTGACGTAGCTCATCCCTTCTTCTATACCCCATACTGCTTGGTAGCAGGAAGTGTATCTCCTATATTTTTATACTCCTGCAGGAGCTAGAACCTGGCCTTTTAATAAATACAAGACAATTCATACCAAAAAATTGGAGGCTTTGCAAACTCAGCCATCCAGCTCTCCTACTATGTACCCAAGACTTGGCTAGTCTCTAGGGATGCCTTACGGACTCAGATATATGTATTCTGCTCTCAGTGCACTCACAGGTGCATAGGGGCATAAATACACGGACGAGTTTATGACACACTGTGACAAGTATATAACTGGTGAATATTCAGTGTTAGAAGCACAAAGCGGAAGGAACTGGTACCTTTACAGGGGGAGGGAGGACTGTCATCTACGGGTTTACAGCGGAAGCACGTTTCAAGAATAATCTTAAAGGATGAAGAGGTGGTAGCCAGGGGAGAGAATGGACATGCTCTCTGAGTAGTTTGGGAAGGCATAGGGCAGTGGTAGAAGATAAGGTTGGATGAACAGAAAAAAAACCAAACCAATTTATAAAAGGCCTGTGTGCCATCGGACTTCCTGCCGAGGACAGTGGTCTGTGAGTGACAGGGCCATATCCACTTGTCAGCATTCAGATGGTCAGCACCAGCCGGCTGTGCAGGGAGGATTGTAGGGATGCCAGGGCGGGCACGGGCGCCCTCAGGCAGGTCCTGCCACATTCTAAGGGCAGGATAGAAGCTGAAAGGAAGGTGGCAGCTGTAAGGCTAAAAACGAGTGGTTGCCTTTAAAAATAATGTGACATTAGGAGTTTAGACACATAGTACAAAATCACCAGCAAACTATTAAATTTTCAATGCAAAAGGATAATTAAATGTGCTGTCTCGTAACACAAAATAAAGATGTGAGGCGAGGCAGTGGCTGTCTTGGCTGAATTCAGCACAGCGTAATTGAAACTGCTTGGCCATTGAAGTAAGCCAGTTCTGTCTTTCTCTCAGTAAAACAAACAAAAAAAGGCATTCCTCTTTCACCTGAGCTTTTCAGGGCCAGTCGAAGTGAAGGCATTAATTGAGAGCACTCAGGGACCAGAAAAATGTGCATAGATTGGGAATTAGCTAAAAGCTCTCCACTGGAAGAATTCTCTTACTCCACCAACATTAGGAAAATGCCTTGATGTCAGGGAGAATGTTAGTTTGGGTAGAAACTCATGGAATGCATTGTATATGAACATAATCTCTTTGTGGGTTTTTCTGAAGCCAACATGAGGACCAGTCTTGGGTATCTGAAGATGCAATGAGGGGACAGATGAAAACAGGAAAAGCTGTGGCACAGCAGGTTGGGTCAGACCAGACTTCCGTGTGTGAGCGTAATCGTGTAGACATCCATAGAAGACGTCACAGGAGAGGAGAGGAGGGCACTGGGCTTCCTGGCGCTCTGCTCTTCATAGCAAATGGGCTCTATTAGTGATATGACAGCCTCAGGAGCTGCGACCCACTTGCACAGAAAGCTATTTGTACAGTACAGTTCATCATGTACTAGTTGAATCTCTAAATATCTCCAGAACAAGAAAAAAAAAAGATATGTTTGTGTAAATAAAACCATTTGTCCCACCTGGCAGGAAGAAAACAACTTCAATCCCATTTCAAATGAATAAATGCATTGAGTAAATGAGGGAATTTCCAGGTAGTCACAATCATTGCGATTTAATTACTCATGAAAATCATGCATTCCCCCAAAATGCCTAACATTTTTTTTCATTCATTTTTAACACATATCATGATTTCAGATTCCACAGTGTATAGAACATATCCTTTTGGGGAGAATCTTATAGCTCTAGTTTTCTACATTTCAAGGCTTCCTGGAATAATGGTTTGTTTAAAAAATCACAAAAATTTAGGCAAAAAGGTCTCAATCATTGTCCAGTCAGAAAAATAAACACTACTCTAGTTATTTTGAAACGATGAAATGTAACATACATAATTCATTATAAAAGTAAATGAATAACTGAGGGAACAAAATTGGGGAGGGCCATACAAAGAACTCTTAAAATTAAACAATAAGGAAACAAACAAACAAACAAAACCTTTAAAAAAGTGGGCAGAAGGGACATCACCAAAATGGCAATGTAGGAGACCCCAGCTTCTGTCCCCCACAAAGGTCAACAATCAAATAGTTGTCATGAGCAAAAACAGCTGTGGGGGAGTCCTGGAGCCCAATTAACAATCTTCAGAGACACGGTGGAACAAAAACCTAAGACTAAGTGCACAGGAAGAGAAGGAAGATGGCTTCATTTTGCCATGTCATCCCATCCCCCAAGCTGGCATTTCTCAAAGCCAAGAGAGACCCTCTCAGCTGGAAAGAGTCCCTTTCACCAGCCACGCAAGAGCAGGGTGAGTGACCATCTTCCCCAGCCGGTAGGGGAACCACACCAAGATCCCACTTCCATTTCACCCCACCCAGACGGGCAAAGCTGAGACCCAGAGAGACAGGTGGCTGGTAACAGGGAGGAGAGCAGGGGCTGCCAGTAGCAGCCTGGCAGTGAGAGTGACCAAGATGCACAGTGACCAGCTCTGCAACAAACCCCCAGTTCTGCCACTGAAGATACCAATGGCCAGGCCAGCCACTGCAGATTCTACCAGCTTGTGCCCACAGGTGTTTGCATTCCCTGATGCCAGCTACCTAAGTCCCTCCTAGCTCCCTCTGTGCTCAGCATCACTAATCATCAGGGAAACACACATGAAAGCCACAGTGAGGTATCACCTCATACCTGTTAGAATGGCTATCATCAAAAAGACAAGACAAAACAAGTGTTGGTGAGGATGGAAGAAAAGGATGTGTACTATTGGTGGGAATATAAACTGGTGCAGCCACTATGGAAAACAGAATGGAGGTTCCCCCAAAAATTAACAATAGAACGACCATATGATCCAGCAATCCTTTTTCTGGGTATAGAGCTGAAGGAAATAAAATCAGGATCTCAAAGCGATATCTACACTTCCATGTTCCTGCAGCATTATTCACAATATCCAAGACGTAGAAACAACCTGTGTCCGCCAAGAGATGAATGGGTGAAGATGATGTGGCGTACATATACAATGGGATATTATTTGGTCATGAGAGGAAGAAAACCCTGAGATCTGCAACAACATAGATGAACCTTGAGAACATCATGCTACATAAATAAGGCAGACTGAGAAAAACAAATACTGTGTGGTTATCACTTATATGTGAAATCTAAAAAAACCCCAATCTCTTAGAAACAGAGTACAGTGGTGGTTATCAGGGGCTGTGGGTGGGGACAACTGGAGGGGGGATGTTGGTCAAAAGGCACCAACTTCCAGTGATAAGAAAAATAAGTTCTGGGGATCTAATGTACAGCATGGTGACTATAGTTAATAATACTGTGTTATATACTTGAAAGTTGCCAAGAGAGTAGATTTTAAATGTTCTCACACCAAAAAATAAATGATAATTATGTAACATAATGGGAGCGCTCGCTTATCTGATGGTAGTAATCAATTTACAATATATAAGTGTAGCATATCGACCTTAAACTTACACATGTCAACTGTATCTTAATAAAGCTGGACAAAATAAAAAACAAAAGCAAAACAAAACAAAGAAGCGGTGAGAGATATGAACAGACACCTCCCCAAGGAAGATATACGGATGGCAAGTGAGCCTATGAAAAGATGCTCAAGATCCTAAGTCATCAGGGAAATGCAAATTAAAACAACAGTGAGACACCAGGACACACCTATTAGCAGGGCCCAGATCGGGAGCACTGACAACACCAAATACGGCAGGGTGTGGAGCAACAGGAACTCTCGCTCCTTGTTGTTGGGAATGCAAAATGATACAGCCAGTTTGGAAGACTGTTTGTGAGTTTCTTACAAAATTGAACACACTTTCCTTGAGATCCAGCAATCCTGTCCCTTGGTATTAACCCAAAGGAGCTGAAAATTTATGTCCACACCAAAACCGGAACACGGATGTTTATGGCAGCTTTATCCATTATTGCAAAACCTTGGAAACAACCAAGATGTCCTCCAGGAGGTGAGTGGGTTCATATACACCGTTGTGCATGAATTTAATGGATTGTTATTCTGTGCTCAAAGGAAATGAGCTATGGAACCACCAAAGACACAGAGGAGCCTTCAGCGCACATTACTAAGTGAAAGAAGCCGATCTGAAACGGCTACATGTGAATGCTGCCAGCTCGATGAGATGCTGGAAAAGACAAAACCATGGAGGCCATTCAAAGATCAGTGCCTGCCAGGGGTCAGGGAGGGAGGGTGCTGACAGTGGAGGAAGCTCTGGGCATGTGGGGTTCGGGGGTATGTGGGACATCTGTGTCCTTCTGCTCTGTTTTGCTGTGAACCGAAAAGTGCTTCCCAAAAGTCTTTTTAATAAAAAGGAGGGGAAGGTTTACCCAAATTAGTACTTCTAGGAAGATGCTTCCACCCCTGGGGCAGTAAGAAAAGGAAAAAGGGAGGGGGTCGAATAATGTTACCCAGAGCCACAGTCCCTGCCTCAGTGGTTGCTGTTGGAACCACCATGGCCAGAACATTTTGGGGAGCCCAGGGAGCCCATGTTGCCACCGAAGCCACCAAGAGCCCCCCTCCCACCAGCACCGCGCTGCTGCCATGGCTGCTGAAGGGCCCCCCTCACTGCTGGTATCAGGACCCCACTGTAGGAACAGGGACACGTGGGTTTCCTCACCAGCTGCTGCAGTTTCCAGCTCTCATGATGTCTCCATCGCGAGACGTGCAGCTGCCGCGCGAAAGGACAAGTTTAAAAACAGGGCTGGCTGAGTGGCTCAGTTGGTTAAGAGCTCACTCAAGAGTGCGAGCTATGAGCAACAGCGGTTCGAGTCCTGGCCCGAGCTGAGCTGCTGCTGAGCTGCCAGCAGGTGGCAGGATGGCTCAGCTAAAAAAAACCAAAAAACGCAAAACAGGGCTGCCTCCCCTCTACCTTCCAATTTGCCAGCAGCGCCCCCTATTGGCAGAAACTAACAGAAACCCAGCTGGAATGGGAGCCTGCGGGGATGGTGGTCTGCAGGTCAGCCCTGTAGAAGACAGCCTGGGAACTGGGTGGGGCAGTCCACAAACAAATAATTGGCTGGCAATTTAGGGCAAGATTGGAAAGTTTCTGCCCCTGCTTTATCTGCTGGTCTTATCTCTTTTAGATCAAACACAATCAATCTAAAGATCAAATCAAACACCACTACCTGAGAGCTCATGCCAAGTGTCCTGCCCGCTCTGTTGTAGCTATTATCTCAAATCCTTATAAGAACCCAGGTGTAGGCTTTTTTTTTTTTTTTAATACCCATTATATGGAAACTGTGACTCAGAGACATTAAGTCACTTTGCCAGGGTCAAATGACTCTTAAGTAGCAAATAGTATACTCCATGCCTGTGTCACCTACCACCAGGCTCTGTGCTGTTTTTATAACTCCTGTAGCTCTTACCTCCTCAGGAATTGAATCTGATTTCTTTTCATTTCCTAAAGTCATCATAAGAGTAGTTGATCCTACAAGGTATAAACACACCCTAGTAAAATCAAGGCCACAGAAGCACATTCTTGAGTTTAATTATCCTCCTCCCCTCCTTCCCTGGAGATATTCACTTAACCTCACTATTTTTTTCTCCCATTCATTATCTAGGGGGTGAGTGTTAAAAAGCCTGATTCAAAGAAATGAAGATGAATTCGCCCAGGTATGGCTGACTGCTATTACTACTTCCGCCTTCTCCACCCTGGCAGGACCCCAGACTCAGGGCCAAGTGTGTGAAACCTCCACACCTACAAAATAATGGGACTTTTTGCTGTGCTGGGTTCACCTTCCTCTCTACAAGGGAGCATGGGTAATCTTCTCAAGGGGACAAACATGACACTAAAGGGACAGAGGAGCGACTTTGGGTGCGTTAGGGAATCCCACAGTCCCGTGCCAGAGGCCTCAGCGTACAGGTCAAAGTCTAGGTGAGGGTGTGTGTGGAGAAACCTCACCACCGAAGGGTAAGATCAGCCTGGTAAACCGTGCAGAGCGGCCATTTTCGATTCATGTGTTTGTACAGTATGAGGAGAAGGAATGAGTGGGGTGTGTGAATGGGGCTTTGTAGTGGGTGATTGTGACTGCTTTAGAAGGAGGCTAAGAATGAAAGAAATGTATATAATGCATTAGCGAAGGCCCTGAATAAAATGGATGGAATGTTTGTGCCTCATGTGGGTAAGAGAAGTGTGTGGGTCTTTTTCTTTAACTAGCTACCCTACCACGGTCATTGGGAGAGGCTGGCTCACCTGAGCACTTGAGACTTTTGTCGTCTTTTAATCTCAGTTTCCCTGTCAGGCAATGACAATATGCATTACGTCTGTTCCTTTCAATTTATCCATTGTTATTAATCTCTTTCTAGCTTCCAAGTCCTGTGGGGTTATTAAGTTGAGTAAGGCATCGTTCCTTCCCGTTCCTCAAGGAGCTTACAACTAGAAGTGGAGAAAAAGGGGCAAGGCACAAAGAATTTTGATGTCAAACAAAATATGGAGAATGCCAAGGGGAGGTGGAGCAGGGAGGAGAGCATCACTTATTAAGAGCTTTTCTAGATCAGGGGCTTTCTGCAGGTTGTTACATTTAACCTCACCGCATCTATTAAGGCACGTCTTGCTGTCCTCACTCTATAGAGAGGAACGTGAGGTTCAAAGAAGTAACTTGTCTAAAGTCACACAGTCAGGAGCCACTAGAGCTGGGTTTAAGGGGAGGTCTCCTGATCCCCACATTCTGAACACACCGCTTACTTAGAGGAGCAAACTGAGTGCTCTGAGATTCACGAATACCAGAACCCACCCCCCTGCTGGATGGAGGACAGAGCTGGACATGGAACCAGGGCCCCTTCACAAGGGAAGCCACTCGGCCACGTTTGAGGTATATGGTGGGTGGGTAGTGGGGAGGGGACATTCCAAAGTGAACGAAAAGTGATATGAGCAAAGAAACAAAGCTGAAAAGGTTAACGCAGGAGGCCTGTTAGAGCGCAGGGAAGGGCGCACGATGGGAAGACCAGAGTCCACAGAATGAGCAGCCGGCACTGGCCGGGACAGGGCAGCCGGCGGGAGTGGGAGTCGCTGAGGGCTGGAATGCACATGCGGCTGGGAGGGGGCAGGCTACAAGTCGCTGGGCTGCCATCAACCACAGCTGTTGACATTTGCTCCCAGATTTTCTGTGTGGCTTCTATTTATAGGTCTCTGCCGTTTTTATTACACTGAGTCCATAGTTTTGGGAATAAAGGGTTTAAGAGATGAACAAACGACCTGACTTGTTATTTCCATAGAACATAATTTAAAATCTCGAGGACGGGGCCCTCATTCCACTGGTTGTGTTGGATATTGCAAGTGCGCGGGTTGAGAACAATATTCCTCCCACCGCTAAGTCCGTCTGCGAGGAAACTCAGGCCAACAGGCCTGACCCTTACAACATAGGTCACTGATAGCAGAACTTATTTGGGGACCCAGGGCCCCTAAAAGCAGATCCAATATACTTTGAGGTTCCTGCCTGGTCTCCCATGATAAAAATGGAACAGCATAGCTATTTCCTCACTAAAATGGGCTCTGCCTTTCCTTGCTTATGGCTTACTGGTTTCTTTGGTTTTTGGTTTTTGGAATTTGAGGTGCCTTTCTAGAGCAGCTAGAGAGAATCAAAGCAAGGAGTGTCATTTTATATTACAGATATGCCCTCTGACAGAGGAGACTTTTGTTTCAGCTGCTGCGATCAGGCAACAGGCAGAGATTGTGTGCCCGTAGCTGGCTGTGTGTGGCTGGGATTGTTCTGTCTCTGGTGAGCGAGAGGCTTCTGTGAGCCATCAGCTGGGAGGCCCGACAGCTGCCTATAGCAAAAACATCAGGAAGAACATGTGGGGCCATTGCTGATTCATCGCCCATGAGCAAGTCTCTGCACAGACAACCCCAGAAACATGACTGCAAATTGCTCTCCGTAGTCCTTCACTGCATAACCAAATGCAGGCTTTTAGACGTTCCGTATATATGAACACCTTGCGTGATGCATTTATTTGGGGGGGGGGGGGGAGCAGACAGGGGCGCATCACCCTATAGCGGTTGATCCAACCTGGGGTCCATGGTGACAGATTGCAGTGGACGGGGAAGGCAACAACCATAAAAATCAGGAGCCTGATGCTTAGCTAATGTGGCAGATTACCACACACAGATGGGGGCTGTCTTTGAAATGATTTTCTAGGGAAACCGCTGCTGAAATGATTCGCAGCATGCCTCATCTGCATATCTCCCCTCTGAGCTCTGCTGGGGCCACAGCAGGAGAACCACCCCCTTTGTTCATGGCGCCCCCCGCTGGCAGTGCCCACAGTCTCCTCTGGTTTGGCCAACTGCTTTTCTTGACAGTCTCGCCTTTCCAAAGCCAGGTTCACTGAAGGGAATAGGATTGCTGTGAATTTCCTTTGTAGGGAGGGGTGAGATGGTTTCAGGGTTCTAGATGTGTTTTTCAAATAAGAGTTCCAGCATGTACGTACTCCTTTACTTGTCCATTTAGTCCATCCCACATGCATTCCAACGCGTTTATGGTGTGCTTCTGTGTAGCCGGTGCTGTACCCGGTAGCACTGAGGTAATAGGGACCAGTGGAAACCCCAACCGGACAAGGTCTGTGTCTAATGCCATTAAAGGAAGGAGTATCAATGAATGATTAGGCAAATGAACGTGGAAGTTCAAACCATGGCACATGATATGAAGAGGAGGGAGGCTGTACGGGAGACCAAAATCTAGGTTGGAGAGGGGAGAGGGCTGTCCCGAGGACGCGGAGATGAGTGTGAGGGGGCTGACCAGGACCTGGACACAGGAAGGATCTGGGAGCAGCATGGCATGGTGGTGGCGGTGCGGGTGAAAGCCAGGAGGGACAGGAAGGGGCTTGAGAGGCTCAAGGCCCTGGAGGAAGGCGGGAATAAGCTGAGTGACAGGTGTTAGAGCAAGAGTGTTTCTGGAGGAGGTAGCACAGTGAGGCCATCCCTGACCTCACAGGGCTTTGCATCATGTTAATGCTTTCGTATTGTATCTTAAGTGCAAAGCTTTTAATCAGAGGAGTGGCACAATCACATCACTGTTTCAAGAAGGTTTTCCCTGGTTTAGGTGGAGGTGGGGCTGCAGGTGAGCAGGCCACCACTCAGGAGGCTGCCAGAGAGATCTAGAAAAGAGATGAGAGTGGCTTTGCCAAGGGGCGTGCAGTGAAGGTGAGGGGGACTGGGTGTATTCGAGGCCTATTTTGGAGGTAGACACGTCAGGGCTTGGTGATGAATGGGGATCACAGGGATGATATTTCAGGACTGTCCGTATGTGGCCTCGTGGCTTTCCCTGCACCGTAGCCCTGTGAGGTGGGAGTGCTTTAAACACATGTTTACAGATAAAAATTCAGAACAGCTAAATATGCTAGTCTGGAGTATTCCATGACCTGATTCCAAACTACCTTCAGGCCAATTTTCCTGACAACTCCTATGAACCATTCAAAGTTCTTGCCACACCCACTTATTCTGCTTTATCAAAACTAAGTCTGTTTTTACACATTTCATTAGTGTGGCCTTTGGATACACGGTTCTTCCCCCATGCAACTGTGCCCCCAAATTGCTCTGCCTTCAGAGGCAGCAGAAATCCCCTCTCCTCCACGGGGTCTTCCCTGATCACCCCTAGACAAGGACAGGTATTACTCTCTGCATTCCAGCCCCGCCCCTTGTGCCTTTTGACAGCGTTTATCTGTGTGTTGGCAACATGGGCCTCGTCTTAGACAGACCTGGATTCAATCCTGGCTTTACCTCATAGTAGCTCTAAGACTTGGGTTAACTCTGAGTTACCTCACCGATAGAACAGGAGTATTAACAGTGCTATCTCATGGGATTGTTATGAGGATCGAGTGAGGTAACACAGGTGATTGTTCAACTGTGGTACCTGGAATGGTGAATGTAAGCACCCAAGGAACGTAAACCATCATCATCATCTCATCATTACTATCTGTAATTCTTACCACCTTTGCTCATCTTTTCTCACACGTGGCTAGACGGAGCGTTCCTGAGAGCAGCGGTCAGGGCATTCTTATCTCTGACACCTAAACAATGTCTAGAACAGCACCCACACTCAGCATATATTTTTGAACGATTGAGAAAACTGAAGAAATGAGTGCTGATAAGATGAAGCTCTCTACCAAGCAAGCGGGGCCAAAGGACATAACCGGAGAATGAAAGCAGGCAACCGGTTATTCTCCTTTAACCCAAATAGTTTGTTTGATTATATAACCTACAATTTATTACCAGGAAAGTAGACACATGCCTCCTGTTCTCCAAAGGCCACTGCCTGTGGGGAACAAACAGGAAATCCCATTGCATTTCTACTTTTAAAATGAAATTCCTCATTTCCTTTCAGGCACTGAAAAGTAGTTGAGTTGGTGGAAGCCTCCAGCCAAGGGGAATAGAGGGACTGGCTTAAAAACGGGGATGAAATGTCAACAGCACCTTTCCCACACATGGAAGGAAGGCCAGATAGGGGGAAGCCGCATGTCATAAACATCACATCGAAAGGCATGGTCATGGGCAATGGTTTCACTTATCTTTCAAAAAAAAAAGGATTGTGCTTAAAAGCATGTTATGATGCCACTTAACATCTCTGTTGAGCAGGACATCATTGTACGTACAATGTCTGCACTAGTTCACAGGCATTCTTGAATGTCCGACATGAGAGAAGATAATATGTTTTGTTACTTATAGGCCTTTGTTTATAAATAGCATAGGTCTTAGTTAGCGGAGGGGCCTTTGGTTTGGCCCCTTCACTGTTTGGGCAGTTAAGGTGGTGGGTAGATAGGACAATTTCAAGATAAAGGTAGAGCAAAGCAGAATTGCATTACCTTATACAGGAGAGGAGGAATTGGACGTTGTCATAGGAAAACTAAAGATAGAATAAAGAGAGCTGGAGAGGCAAAGAGAAGGGTGAATGAAAGGAGAGAATCACCCCCAGCCTCCCATGGAAAACTGCTGGCACCACAGAGATGACTGGGGAGATTTCAATTTGTTGTTGGCGGAGCCAACATAAACCCTCTGTCAGCTCTGTGCAATCTCCAGTAAATTACATATTGCTCATGAATGCTTTTGTGTGAATGGATTATTTTAGGGAAAAGCAACTCACTTGAAGGAAACTGGAAACATAGTTATTTGTCCCCTTTTGAGAAAGTAGTAAGACATATTTTTAAATGAGGGGAAACAAGAGATTACAGGGTTGAGTGTTTTCCAAGCAAAAAAAAAGAAGACGTTTGTGATTTTGCTTGTAAGGATGAAGGTACAGGAAAGAGAAAATAGAAGGTAAAACAAGAGAGAGAAACCTCATCCATGATAGCATACATTTAATCACCACCGAGTTTATTCTCAATCTCAGTTTCTTTATCGAGCTATCTGAGCTAGTAGATTACATAGAAAAAGAGGAATCCACATGCAAAGTCAGTGGGGAACGAGGAAAGCCCCTGCAGCATCACACTGACCTGGAAGCCGGGGTCCACGCCATTGGTACCAAAGTGTAAAGGATTTGGTTGCTTGAGGAAACAAAACCCTAATGCAGATTATTGTTAAAACCACGGTTATGTAAAGAGACTATACAAGGACTAAGCCTTAGGGAGAATGGTTGACAGGCTAATGGTTAGCTGTCTCTTACCCACTGGCATTGATTCTTATTGATGGAGTTCTGTGATGGTTAATTTTGATATGTCAACTTGAACAGGCTGAGGGAGTCCCAGAAAGCTGGTAAACCATTATTGCTTTACCAAGGTGTGTCTGTGAGGATGTTTCTGGAAGAGATGAGCACTTGATTCAGGAGACTGAGAAAGAGTTATGCCCTGACCAGTGTGTGTGGGCACCATCCCATCCATTGGGCCCAGATGGAACAAAAAGGCAATGGAAGAGTGAATTTCCTTTCTCTCTTCTTGAGCTGGGATGTCCATCTTTTCCAGTCCTTGGACATTGGATCTCCTAGTTCTTGGGCCTTGGAACTTGGGGACTTAACACCAGCAGCCCACTGGCTCTCAGGATTTGGGGCTTGAACTGAATTATGTCTCTGGCTTTCCTGGTTCACCAGCTTACAGTGGATTGGGGACTTCTTGGCCTCCATAACCACATGAGCTTATCCCTATAATAAATCTCCTCTTAAATCAATCTCTCTCTCTCTCCGCCCCCCCCTCTCTCTCTCTTTCTCTCTCTCCCTCTCCCCACTCCCTCTGGTCCGGTTCTCTGGAGAACTGTGACTACAGAGGTTTATTTTTAAATTTCCATACCTTTGCTATATCAATTGTTAAATATTTTGAATATCATCCTGCCTGGGTATCTAGTTTTTAAAACTTATTGAGTGCCAAGGGTCCTTCCTACTTTTCTTTATATTCACATCTCTTTTAGCCCGAAGGGTTTTGACATTGAAGTGAAAATTAGCAGTCCTCAGATTAGGCTTGTCTAGTTTCATCATCAATGTGACTACCTCTTATGTTTCCATCTCCCCCAAACTGACATCATACACCTGTGTGCATGTGTGTGTACACACACACACACACACACACAGACACACACACAGACACACACACACACACAGACTCATGACTCAGATACTAAGTGACGCAGTAGAGAACACCTTTACCATTTCACCCTCACTTCCTTGAAGGACTGATGACCATTTTACTAACAAGTGACAGAAGCCTAATGCAAGCTGCCAAACCCAAAACAAAACAAAACAAAACAAAACAAAACAAAACAAAAATGGACCTTTGAGCCCCAAGATAGACACAG
This sequence comes from Hipposideros armiger, assembly GCF_001890085.2. Classification (NCBI taxonomy): domain Eukaryota; kingdom Metazoa; phylum Chordata; class Mammalia; order Chiroptera; family Hipposideridae; genus Hipposideros; species Hipposideros armiger. The sequence goes on along the minus strand of NW_017731487.1, from coordinate 568,913 downwards.
TCAGGAAAACAGAACCAGATCATGGTCTTGCCTGATGCAACACCACTTCTTAGGGCCCATTTGGAAATGTGGGGGCAGTTTTGCTTATCATAGTTGGCAGAGGAGGACTGCTGACACTTAGGGGGCAAAGGAGTGAATGTCCCTCAATGGGCTGCACACTCCGCCCATGCCCACGGGGGAGCTGTCTTACCCAGAATGCCAGTAGCTCTCCCTTGGAAAAACCTCGACCAGGTGAACAAAGCATTTCACCAAGAACCTCTATCTCCTGGCTCTGCTGTGCTCTTAGCATGGCTTCCTGCCCAGGCGGACTTCCTGCATGCAGATACTGGTAGAACAGCCTCTAGCAGCCTCAGGCTAACAGTGAGCAATGCTGACAGAAAGCAGCCTTTCTTTCCCATTTGCCTGAACAGAAATCCTGCTCCCATTGGGTGGGATTGACTCAACTTTAGTTGCTGGCTCATCTTAGATGGGAAAACCCTGGAGGGTAGAGGGACTGCAGTGCTCTAAACTGGCCAGGGTAAGACAACATCTCCCGCTAGAGTCAGGGGTCAAGGTCATCCTTTCCCAACCCGCAGGCACTGAGTGGGATAGAGGGAGTTCCCAAAGAACCACTGAGGTGATGGAGCCAGAATAGGAACAGGCAGTGGACAGGTGAAACCAGCACTTGCCCTGTGGTCTAGTTTCCGGGTCTAGGCTCCTCAGCTAGTCCACGTTCCAGGATTCCTCAGTGCACAGTGTCTTCTGTAGCTGAGTTTCTGCACACATCATCTTCTTCTCCCGAGATGCCCGTCCTCATCTTTCTGTTTGCCAAATTTCCACTCAGGACCCAAATATCACCTCTGCTGTGAAACTTCTCTTTCCGCTGCCCCAACCAAACCGGTACCTCCCTTCTCTGTGCAGTCACAGCATTTTGGACATGAAAAGCAGGAATTGAAATAATTAGAAGGATAAGAAGCCGAACAACCCACATCCTTTTGAAAATGGAAAGCAGATGATGTTGGATTAGATAAGATCAAACAACATCGAATCAACAAATGTTTATTGACTGCATACAATGCACAAGGGTCCCCACACAGAATCTTGCTTAATTTTTCTTTTCCTTTTTTTTCTCTCTCTGTGTGTGTGTGTGTGTGTGTGTATTTAGAATCACAGCCTTTTAAGATCTTGGTTTCTTAAAGCTTATCTAGTTTAACCACTTCCTTATTCAGATCAGGAAACTGAGGCTGAAGTGGGTTTCTTTCTAGCTCTAACAATATATGATCTGCACCACCAAAAGGAAGGAAAGGTTGGCCCGATTCTAGGCTGAGAAACCACAGCTATTTAGTTTCAATGCCCTGTTCTAAATGCCATGCCAGGAACAAGTCTGTGCCTCCAGTGCCCATGGCCACTCCGGGAGAATCAAAAGCAATCTCTCTCCCTGTCTCTCTCCCTCTCTTTCTCTCTCCCTCTCTTTCTCTCTCCCTCTCTCTCTCTTCCCCTTCTCCCCTTTCTCTTTGGAAAAATAGAAAACAAAGAGAAATGAGAGGCAGGGCCAGGGTGTCGAAATACTGATTCATACTTTTTTTCCTGTTTTGCTGATGTGTTTATAGAAGAACGCTATGGATGACTCATGACATAGTGAAGAGATGCGATAAACTTTTCTGGGAATTCAAAATGTGCAAACAGTATGTGTCAAATGCCTGGGAATCATGGTGACATAAAAAAAGTCTGAAATCAAAGGGATAGAGGTGATTTACTCTTTGTGGTAGGAGTCCCTTCTATTTTTATGACAATATCTGCATAGGCATTCAATTTTCAAAGAGTCAGAGTTGGCTAGGAATAGAACTGCGTGAACGCTGTGATGTTCACAATGCAAAGTGGAAATTCATTTGGATTCCTGCCATGTATGCTCAGGCACAAACATGTACGAATATTTCCATGAAACGGCTTTTATGAACACATCACAGGCCGCATCCTCCTGGGTGCCACAGGTGCCGCTGCCTCCTGGCCATTCTTCCGCCTGCTTTTAGATCCCTTTATCTTTTCTTTCAAACCTATCAATGTCCTGTTCAGCAACTGCCTGCTGAGAACATATCTTGGCTCCCCAGCCTGGCATCCAGGCCCTTCTAAGTTGACCCAACTTCCACGCACTGGGTTGAAGCCCATTGGATGAATGGGTTTGGTACTGTCCCAGATGTCAGGTTAGTAAGCTGACAACGACTGATGTCTGTCCCAGTGAGAGTGACTAACAACAAACAACCAAACAGCCAAGTGCCATGAAGAAAATAAAGTTAGGGGCTATGAGGAGAAGTGTTTTGGGGTGGGGAGTGGAGGCAGGAATAGCCACTCCTAGGAGGTAATTTTGGGGTCTAACAGAAAGGGGCTAACCTCTGGGGACATCTAGGGATGATCTTTCCAAGCAGAAGAAGCAAATACAAATTCCTTGAGTTATGAAAGAGCTTAATGTGTATGATGCATAAAAATATAAGGGGTGATGTAATGAGGAGTAGTTAGAAAAAGAAAGAGGTAAGGAGATGTCCGATCATGAAGGATCCTAAAGCCACAGAAAGGAGCTCGGGTTTCATTGGAGGACCATGGAAAGTCATGTTCCAATTTTCTACTTGAGAGTTACGTGATTTACATTTTTTAAGTTGACTTTGTTCTCTCGGTGGGGAATGGACTGTGTGATGGGCAGCCTCCAATACAGCTCGCAGAGGTCTCTGTCTCCTGCTATGAACACTCCTCTCCCCTGAGTGTAGGCTGAACCTGGGGTCACCCTTCTAATGAACTGACTACAGCAAAGAAAGGGGGTGCCACTGCTGGTATTGGGTTATCAAAAGACTCTCCCTCTCCCCCTTCCCCTCCCT
>NW_017731487.1:551209-565057 GCF_001890085.2 Hipposideros armiger | reverse complement strand
ACAACTAGACTGAAGAACAAAAGGACAGCAACTTGTCTGTTCCCCTTCCCCCAATTCCCCAGTGCTGTTTCCATCCCCCAATTCCCCAATAAAAATCTTAAAAAAAAAAATGGGGATGATATGAACAATAGCTAAATTTGACTTGACGCTTTCTACACGTCAGTTTCTGTTCTGAGTGCTGTATGTACAGTCACTCATTTAATATTCACAATGACTTTCTGAGTATTAGTTTTCTATGCTGACCATAACAAATTAGCAAAAACAGCATGGCTTCAAACAATGGAAATTTACTTTCTCATAGTTTGGGGGTCAAAAGTCTACAATCAAGGTGTCAGCAGTGCTGCACTCCTTCTGGAAGCCCGTCCCTACTGGCTCTCAGCATTCCTGCATCTGTGACCTTGGGGCTACCTCACTCCCAACTACCTCTGTGGTCATGTTGAGTCCTCCTCTGTGTGTTCTCTTTTTGTCTGCCTCAAATCTTTCTCTGCCTTTCTCTTATAAAGACGGTTGTCATTGGATTATCTCACCAAGATAATCCAGGAAAGAGTCATCTAAAGATCCTCAACTTAATTACATTGGCAAAGACACCTTTTGCAAATAAAGTCACATTCACAGGTATCAGGGACTTGATGTGAATATAGCTTTTTTGGGGGGCGGAGGGAGACGAAGCATCATTTAACTGCCACTATGAGTAAACTATTTTTATTATTAGTCCTCCTTTTCCAAGATTATACAGCCAGGATTCAAATAGGTAGTCTGGCTTTGGAGTCCCTACACTGAAGCTCTTTACAGCATTTTCTATGTTAGAGATTCATTGTGAGGGTTAGAGCGAAGGTATGCAACACACCAAGCATTGTTCCTGACACATAGTTGGGCCTCAGAAGCTTGTAACTTTGATTATTATGAATACAGCTATTATCGGTCAAACTTCAGATGCCTGTTTATTTAACATGTAGCGTTCAAGTGCACGCAGGAATTCCTTGCCACATTCAGGCCGCTGGTGTCCCTGCTTAGATCAGTGCATTCTCTAATCAGCGCAACTTCTGATTAAAGCTGTATTTCTCATCGTTAAATTCAGTCGCTGGATCCTAAGAGAACAGGGTTTGAAAGCCAGAGAAATATTATAGCCTCTGAGTGGCATGACAAGAATTCTAACTTTGGGCTCCCTTGCTTACTTTTCAGAGACACGGATGAGCTAGCACAATAAATATTTAATATGACATGAAGTTAGTTTATACCAATTAGGAGTTGCAGGGTCAAACAGAAGGAGTAAGTGAATAACCGTCCTCGAGGCCAATGTGAGTCAAAACAGTTAAGCTTTCTCATTGCATAGGTTTAGTTGGAGAGCTTGGAGAAGGAATGCTTACAATAAACATTTACAGCTATTATCATGGCAGCTCCACACTGAATGTATCCCAGCGCCGTTGGGCACACACACACACACCTGAACGACAGGCTGCCTCACATCTGGCTGCTGTGGGAGCGTGCTGCCTCTCACTGTGTCAGTGTCACACGAGGCGTTGCTCAGTAGAGCTCAGCATTACCTGCTTACCTGTTGGCCTACTCAGTTTGTTGGAATAAGGAGGGGCTTGCAAAGTTCTAGGAGCCCCCTCTAAGTTCCCTGTGCGCTATTTTCAGTGTGGTGCTCATCACTTCAGTCCTACAAACATCTCGGGACTAGGGACCATCGCCTACCTTTCCCACAGGTGCATCCCCTCCATTGTCACTGAGGCCAGGACTCTTGTAGACCCCAGGGCTGCCAGAGGTGCTGACAACTACACCTTTTGCTTTGCTCTGTAATTGTTTGTGTGTCTCTCCCCTGCCTTATAACCTGCTCACCTCGGTATTCCCCAGGGCACCTATTCTAGGGTCACAGCATGAGCAGAGTGACAGAAAATGGCACCAACTGAACCCATGGGCTGGGGTCTGAATCCCAACCCAGCTATGTTGCTAGCTGTGTGAGTTTGATCAAGTACTGAAGCCATTCCAACCTTCATCCATAACTTAGCTATACTGGTGATAACACTGCTTCTGTCTACTCCACAGGACTGTTGGAAGGGTTATATCAAAAAATAGTTTACTTAATAAACTACAAAGCCCTGTGTAATGAATTATTATACTAATTGCTAGAGAAAAACATTGAATTAACAACATTTCTAGTTCAGACAAATCCTCCTTGCAAAGCAAAGCAAAACAAAACAAAAAAACAACTGCAGTAATAAAGACAATAAAACCCTCAAAATTAATAGCACACCAAAAAACCCCAGAAAATGCCACAACAAAATAAGCTAATCACCCACCCAAACTGCAATAATGAATGTCTCCTCCTCATCTTTGTATCCTGATGGTTATAATTTCTTTAGTAAATGAATACCCATTTGTTTCACAACATTTATCTTTTCTAGAGATTCTTATTTTATGAAACTGCCCATTTTTCTGGGAAAGGTAGCACTTGGCTGGAGTTCAGACTGAAGGAGAGGAATAGCTTTTGATGGGGGTGGAGCACACAAGGTTTGTTGGTTAAACCCAGGGATTGGCAACCTGGCCCATGAGCTCAGATTTTTAAAATATTTTAAATGGCTGAAAAAAATCTAAAAAATAATATTTTATGAAACATGGACATTCTATAAAATTCAAATTTCAAGGAGCATAAATAAACTATTGTAACAGAGCTACACCCATCCATTTACCATCAGCAGTCTAGGATGGCTGCAGAGGCAAAGCTGAATAGGTGTCAGAAATAAGCTGTGGCCTCCTGAACTAAAATATTTACTTTCTGGTCTTTTCTAGAATAAGTGTGCCAATCTGGTTAAACTGATTTCTTTCCTTCACTAGTCCCCCATTGAGCATCTACTCAGCTCCAGGGTGGTAATAGTAAGTTGAGGAAACCTTCAAGATGTGCACATCCATTAGCAGGACACGACGAGTAGCTAGATTAAAAACCCCACCAGGGCTGGGAGGAATGAAGGCAGGAACAAGTCTGTGGGGGCTGCACTCCAGCACAGGCAAGTCCAGGTTGACCTAGTGGCCCACACGGCAGCCCTTGCATCCGCTGATTGGCAGTTGCCCAGGCATGAATGAGCCCCTCTCATTGGCTGGTCCTCAGCGCACCCTCCTCGGATACCATGTTCAGCTTAATCAACAAGGCCAGTGCTTTCCACAGGTACCGACCTCACTCAGAGCCTCGTGCAGAAGGCAGAGCTGGTGGAGTCTATCCCCACTTTCCTACAGATGAGAGCTCCCTACTTCTGATTTGGGAGGCAGCTTTGTGGGGCTGCCAGAGCTTGTTTGAAGGCAGCTGCTGGAGATTTTCCAACAGCTGGCCTGCGACTGGAGCACCTCGTCTTCATGGACTGCTCTGTACTTTGGTCCTGGAAGAGACCCGTGCTTGAGCGTCGCCTGCCTCTTCTTCAGAAGCTTCTCCATCAGTCCTTCCCTTGAGGCAACTGTCTTAGGCTCTGTGACCCACTTGAGCTGATTACCAGCTGTTCTCTGTTACTCTACAGGATGCCTCTGGAGCCCAGAAATGGGGCTGGGACAAGGACGAGGCAATGAGGCACTCATCTTGGCCATGACATTTAAGGCGGCATTAAAAGCACACCTCAACCATCACGGTGAGTAATATTTTATGCAATATTTAGAAACATAAACATTAATATAAAAATCCGCAGCAAGCAGAGGACATGAGCAGGAACTGCTTTGCATAGCTACATTGGAGTTTGAGGCAAAGCTGAAAAGCAGGAAAAAGGAGTTGAGGAAAGCTTCAGTGAATAGCCACCCTCTTGATAAAATTTCACTAATTTTCTTAGACTCACATATCCCAGGGCAATCCAAGCATACAGCTCATTCTTGAAGTTGTGTCAAGGTGGCATTTTGAAAACAGCACTCACCTTTGAGCCAGACAACAGAGTTCTAGTTTTGGTTCTGTCCTTCCTCGCTTTGTGATTTTAGAAGTTACAACAGTCTCTGGGGACTCGGTTTCCCCATTCGAAATGAAAGAGGGTGGGACAAAGCATGCCACGGGTTTATTCGAGCTACGGAATGTTTCTGTGCTGGACCTCACTGGAGTTCAATGGAAAACACACAAGACTCACACAGGTCCCCACCCGAGATCCAGCTGAGGTGCTTTGATAGGAATTGCACAAGCCCTCCAAGCTAGTGCTCTTGCTGTGGAGTTGGGATCTGCCTGGAAGTCATTTCAGTCACTGCGGCCTGAGCTCACCTTTTCCAGACAGGCAGCTTCTGTGAGCACTGAGTCTGCACTAACTGTTAGGTGCTGGTGAAAGGGTTGGCCTTTGAATGATTGCAACGTTGACAGAAGTTTCTCAATGGGGAGCCATCACTGCACTGGGGTCTTGACGGGATTGTGTACAAAGTACATGCAACACCCTGTACAATCTGAAACCCACGCCCTGCATTCAGCTGGCAAGTCTGAGCCCCTTGAAAGAAGTGAGGTTAAAGATAGACTTTTCATTTTATGACAGGTAGGTGTTGAAATGGGGTTCTTTGGCCTCTGGTGAACTTTCTAAGGGATTAATTTGAAATTTGTGTCACAGAAAAGAATACGCAAAGGAGGAAAATACAGAGAAATCTTATCGGTTTTTATTACCTAAGGATACTGCCTTTACTGTATGAAAATTATATTTTCAGTTCTGCCTTCCTCTTTTCTATTCAAGTTCCTCAAGGGCAGGAAACGGACACAGTTAATTTCTGTATTATCTTGGCTTATCCCAAAGCCCGGTATAAAATATATAGTCACATATATATTATTTGAAACAAAATCAAACTCATGAAATCAGAGAGAGTAAGGAACCTCGGGAATGAAACAGTTTATACAGCATCCACTTTTCAAACAAGGAAACAGAAGCCAAGTTTTCATAGCGATTTAGTGAAGAAATGAAGCTAGACAATGATGCACTTTGCTTTCACTTCTAGGACATGACCTTGGGGGAACACAGACAATAGGAGTCACTGGCCCCAGGTGGAAAAAACCCTTTGCCTGGAGGTACAACTGAAGATGGATATAACTTCTGAAAGTTTCAAAAATAAAGCAAAGGATTCAAAAGTATAGAAGAAATGAACCTTTTTGCTCTTGAGTTGAACTTGACCCTCTACAAAGAAACACATGTTTAGACAGACACACAAGCATAGAGTCCTGGCACACCGCTAACCACTTGTGTGACCTTACATACGTGACCAAACCTCCTCGGGGCTGCTTCTTGTTCAATAAAAAAGGAAGCATCAGACCCTGTGTTTTATAATTCTGAAATCCCATGTTTATAAAATTTAGTATGAAGTAGCTCAAAGGGTCAGAAAAGTATATGGTTGATTTTGAAGCATCCATGCTTAGAAGAGAGCAAGTAACATGTCAAAATGCTTGATGTTTTCTCATTCTTAGGCTTCCAACCCCAATGTGAGGGGTAGAGCAGGAGGCCACACGAGCTTGCTGTGGCTTGCTGCAGGCAGCCAGAGGCGAAAGGAATGACATTTTCCTTGGAAACAACGTGAAGAGTTTCCCAAACAAGGAAATTGCCTAAATCATGCAGCATACTTTTCTCTTCCAAGCCCTCCATTCCGGTTTAAGTGATTCATAATTTTATAATAGCTTCACCTTATGCCGCCTCTCTTTCTGGGCTGAGAGCTTTAACTATGCAATAGTAAACAGCAAACTTTGCTGTTTAGAGTTGAGTTCTAAACTCAGACCTGCCACTTCCTCACTTTGAAACCTGGGGCAAATCATCTAAACTAGTTGCACCTTTGTTTTGTTATTCATAAATTGAAGAGATTCCCTACTTTAGGACAGATGGTGGATAATTTAATTTGGTTTATAAAGTGGCTAACCCATGCTGGATATTTGGTGACTATTAACCTACTTTTAAAAGCTTTCTTCCTTGAGATTAAGAGTTTCCCGTTTCGGATTATTACTCAGGTTTTTTGGTTTTTTTTTACTTCAAGATGACTTTTTGTCTCTCTCATTCTTATGTGCATGCAATCCATCATTCCAACTTTTGCCTTTCTTGATATTTTGCCAGTTAAATTTTAGTTAACTTCAAAGGCGCTACTTTGGAGATTAATCTCCCGATCATAGGCTGGCAGAAGATTTGGTTGAAACCAACTTTTTTTTTTCTTTTATTTCCCTACCTGTTATTGCTGATAATTAGGGATGAATTAGAGATGCTTGCTTGGAAGGAGAAACTGTTTGGGTGTGTTTTATCTTGTACATAATAGAAAAAGAGCTGCAAAGACATGAAATATTATGCTTCCCAGACATAGGAAATAGTAGCAGCTATGATTACTCTATTTAAAAAGGCAACAGAAAAGCTTTGAAAATCACTACAATGAAGAGGGAACTATAACAAGTAAACATCACAGTTTTGTAAGAGCCACTTAGATTACTTTGAAATGAAAAATACAATAAGCATAATTTAAAAGTCAAATGCAGATTCAACATAGCAAGAAAAAGTGAATTGAACAATCACAAGTTTTGCAGAATGAAACATATAAATACAAAAATATGCAAAATATGGAGAGAAAAGATCAGTATATGTTTGATCAAAATTCCAGGAAAAGAGAATGGAGAAAAGACACTATTTGAAGAGAAATTGAGCATTTTCCAGAACCAATGGGAAATATCAACCCACAGATAGGAGCAGGCATATCTTATGTAGAACACAAATCAATTCACATCTAGACATGTCATAGTGAAACACATGGACAAAACCAAAATGAAATCCTAAATCACTGAGAAAAAAGACAGACTGGCTTCAAAGCATACTGAGAAAAACAAACAAACAAAAAAACCCGTCATTAGAAAGGACTATGCCCAGTGAAAAGGTTTCAAGAATAATAACTAAAGCAATATTTTCAGAAAAAAACCCAAAAAATATAAAAAAGTTTACAACCAATTTCTCAGGAATAGAAATTCTAAAGAATTTATTTCAAGTAACTTGTTATCAAAGGGAAGATGCAAGACTCAAGAAGGAAGATTAAAGAAAGTCCTAAAGAACTGTGTGAAGCTAAACATTGCATAGAATGCTAGTAGTATGCTTGTTTGGGTAGAAAAAAAGAATTAAAATAGAAAATGTATAATAATTTACAAGTTTTAAGAGAAGCAAAATGTATCGTAGTTGAAAGGTTTTAAGGATATCACTGGGTATTGATTCGTTTTAGATGGAGATAGTGAAGAATGCCTTTGTAAGTTCGAAGGTCAGTCTAATGAAAGAATGGAAACAGTGCTGAACTCCGTCTTAGCTTCTTTTGCTATGCTAGGTCCATTCCTTACTTGTGTGCTCCCTGCCTGGTGCTTTGGGAGGATGAAGTGTTTGAACTGCATCGATGGGTGCCCTTGAATTCTGATTGGATTCCGCCAAAGATGAACCCCAGGGGGAGAAGAGGGAGCAGGGAGAATGAGGTTGAGACTGGATTTGAGGCTGGGGTATTCGTCTCCCCAGCTGCCTCCCTGTCTGGTCACAGTGGGCAGGCTGCTTCCCTGAGTTAAGATTTCAGCTTCCATCAGGCAGCCCTCTCCATTTAGCCTTCTCTGTCTGTAGAGTGTAGTAAGTGTTCGCTTCTCCCATTTCTTCATGATTAGGGGTTGAAACTGAGTTCCTCCCTTACTAGTTTTTTGGTTTCCCTTAATTCTGTCCACTGCTTTTAAAATTCTCCCTTAATCAAACTCACATCGAAGTAAGCTAATTTGAATTGTGTCAACTGTTAATTGTTCACTAGCAAACTTTACAATAGAGAGAAATGTAATGATACAGAAGATCCAGAAGTGGGCAAGATGAGGGGGAAAAAAACATAGGCTAGTGGGCAAAAGAAAAAAAAATCAATAGATACACTAATTTTAAGTCCAAATATAAATGAACTGAACACTAGTTAAAAAGACTATCAGAATATATACACTTCATGGATGTTTTGTGGGCATCTATAAAAGGTATGCAGTAAAATTGTATGTGGAAGGACAGAAAAATATGTTACATACAAAATAATGAAAAGAAAGCAAGTGTATCTATTGGGTTGTCAGAAAAGTCATGATGTATTTTTTCTATGTTTTTCATGGCAAAAATACGTCATGACTTTTCCAACAACCCAATATATTATGTTTAAAAGGCAAAAAAACCAAAAAACCTTACTCATTGTAATGGTCACTTTATAATGAGAAATGTTTTAAAAAATGAACCATTTATTAGGAGTTGGCTTGGGACGCCAGCTCTGAGCAGCAGGGCCCCGGTTCGGATCCCACATTAGGGCTAGTGACGCTGCGCCCTCTACAGCTAAGATGGTGAATAACAGCTCAACCTAGAACTGGGCTGCTGTGAGTCGCCGGTGACAGCGTAGGCTGCAGTGGAGCTGGCGGGCAGCTGGTGTGCGCTTTCATGAGCTGCCGTGAGCCACTGTGAGTGGCCGTCCAATGGCCGGCGAGCAACTGCCTCAGCTGGGAAGAGCACAGTGATAATACCAACATGGGCCAGTGAAGCGCCGTCCTCCACAACTAGACTGAAGAACAAAAGGACAGCAACTTGTCTGTTCCCCTTCCCTGATTCCCCAAAGCTGTTCTTCTCCCCCAATTCCCCAATAAAATCTTTAAAAAAAATGAACCATTTAAATTTATGTGCACCTAAAATATTACTTCAAAATATATGAAACAAAATGGGCATAACTTAATCTGAAATAGACAAATCAATCATCATAGTGGGAGATTTTAAGTCTTCTCTCAATAACTGATAGAAAAGTAAGCAAAAAATCAGTAATGCTATAACATATTTATATAACACTTGATTAACATGATTGAAAAAATTGCCTTAATGCACAAATATCAAACACTACTTTTAATAATTGTTTATTGACTGTTCTTCTAAAGCATACATATTATTATTACTGAAGAATAAAATAAACCTCAATAAATTTTAGTATTAAATCATATAGCATATGTTCCTTTTCCACAATAAATTTGGAAATTAATAAATACACTAGATAATACTGAGTCCAAGGAAAATCATAAGGAAAGTTCAAGAATGTTTTTAATTAAGCAAAAACTGAACACAACATTGAAAAAAGTGATGATGTAGCTAAACCAGCACTTAGAGGTAAAACTCATTTCCTTAAATGTGCATGTCAGAAAAGAAGAAATGCTGAAAATTAGTGAGTTAAACATAAATTTCAAGAATTTAGATGATTACAAATCTTGCTGAGGATGTGGAAAACTAGAATCCTTATATACCACTGATGAGAATCTGAAATAGTATACTCTGCAAAATGGTTTGGCAGTTCCTTAAATGGTTAAATGTAGAGTTATCATACTCCAGCAATTCTGCTCCTAGATATTTTCCCAAGAAAAGTGGAAACAGGTGTCCATAGAAAGACTTGTGCACGACTGTTCATAGTAACTTCATTTGTAACAGCCTCTGATTGGAAGCAACCAAATACCCATCAATAGGTGAATGGAGAAATGCAATGTGGCTATCTATATCGATTATGATTCAGAAATAAAAAGAAATGAAGCACAATTGTATGCTGCAACATGGATGGGCCTTGGAAATGCTAAGGGACAGCAGTCAGTCACAGAGGACCACGTATCGCCTGACTCCATTTATGTGAAATATATAGACCAGGTAAATATAATATATAGACTTATTTACTGAATAAATACTAAGTTCCGGACAGTGCTCCAGGTATGGTTCATACAATTATAAACTCAGAAGAGTTGCCTATCTTTATTCCCAGCGAGTGATACAGTCATTTTTATAAATACACATATTAATATATATGTAATTATAAATATGATAAGTGTCATCAAGAAAAATGGCCCTGTGAAGACAGAACATTGTAATGACACCACTATGTTCCTTGTGGTAAGCAGTAGCTCCCCTGGAGGTCGATACTTCTGTGATTATTTCCATTTGACAGATAAAGAAGAACTGAAACCTACTGAAGCTAAGTCAGCAACTTGCTAAAGGTCAAATCATCTAAATCATGTAGGACCTGGGGTTGGAACACGGCCGTGAGCTCTGAGGGTGCCTAGGCAGTTAGAAAATTTAATATCTAGCACTATATCCATTGGATAAATGAACTCTACAGTCTGATTTGGCTCATATCACTCCTTTAGGAATAAAAGTGGTCTGTTGAATTAGGTTAAAATAATTAAAACTCTTGGATTAAAGCTGGATTTCATTCTTTTCCAAGGACGTACTGTCCAATGGACAGATTCGGGATAGAGTATGTTAGGGCTCAATAGAACTTTGGGACCAAGAGCTCTGTCTACTATCATCCTATGACTGTCTCATGCTCAGCTCAGGCGCAAGAAGCACTTCCTCTCGTTGGCCCCTCAGCTGGGCTGGACAACGGCAGAGTCCAAATTTGGAAATATGAACCAGTTCAAACTACATGAATCCGTGAAAGCTGATGGCTTACTTGAATCCCTTGCCCTGTTAGAAGGTGCAGGAGAAGAAACACTTTTTTTTAAATTTTTTTATGGAGTATCGATATGTCCAGTCCCTTCATTTTATAGATTCATGGCTTCCTTGGTCAGATTACAAAATAAACTAAACCCCATTGTCCTGAGGCATTAAGCCAGGGGTTCAAATCAACTGGAGGGCTTGATGATGTCTTCTCACTGCCCCCGCCCCACAGTTTCTGATTTGCATTTTTATCACCTCTCCAGGTGCTACCGTGCTGCTGTGCCCTGGGCTATATGGAGGACCACTCTGCAAAGCGTGCACGACATGCAGCAAATTCACTCCTCTCCTGTACATGCACTTCTGTACTCATGACTAATTCTTGGGAACCTGAGAAAGCATCATGCAAATAGTGTCTTGCCTTCTGTGGTTCAGGTGGGACATCCTGCTTCTGAAAGATGCCATGGCCCACCAAGGACATCCCTGATCTCCAGACTCAGATATTCAGCTGCATTCGACATGTCCACCTGGATGTGTAGCAGGCATCTTAAAAGCAGTGCGCCCCAAATGGAACTCTCCCATGTTTCCAAAGGCCTTTTTTTTTTTTGTCTTAAGTGCTGCAGTAAATCTCAGTTTTTTTTCCCAGTTGCTCAGACCCCAAAACCTTGCAGTTAAACTTAATTATGTTCTTTCTCTCAAACTGCATGTTAAATCAATGTGCGTATCCCATCACATATGCAGAATCTGACGGACTCCTCCTCATTGTTCTCTCTGCGTCTACCCTGTAACCCATTGGTACCCCACTACCCAGTGCCTCCTTGGCTCCCTTCCCATCTTCCTCAGAGGGAAACCAAGTTCTGACCACAACTCACAGGGACCCCGTCTTCCCCCAGCTCTGATGACTTGCTTTCTGTCGTTCCCTGAACGCATAGCCTTGGTCTTCGCATTTCCCAGAATGCACTTCCCTTGGATACCCTGCTAGCTCACTCCATCACATCCTTCATTCCGAGGTTCCAATCATCTCATTTGCTGACTGTTTGTATCCTGCCACTACAGTAAAGGTCACACGGAAACAGGAATTTAAAAAAACGAAAAAAATAAGCGTGTCTTCAGCACCTAGAACTGTTCCTGGCATGTAGGAGGTTCTCAGTGGTTGCTGGACAGATGGGTTTTAAAGATGGAAAGGCCAAGTCTTAGGAAAGGGAAAGAACTATCTCTAGGGCATATACGGAGGCCAGGTGAGAGAGAAGGTCGCCACTCCCATTCCAAGAGACATCCTTTCTATTAAACCCATGCCAGGTTTGAGGCTCCTCTGCCTTCCAGGAAGAAGTGTGACCTCTGCTTGAACTGAGAGAACTTGGGCTTAAAATAACTGTGGGTCACGGCCTTCCCTGAGCCTCTTTCCTTCCTCTAAGGCCTGGGGCTGTTCTCATAGTTGCTCCCCAGAGGATATTAGCAATGGGGCGTGCATTTGAGGGTCCCTGGGAAGACAAGAACTTGCATTCCTAAGGATGTGAGAGGAGCCCAGTCCCAGGGCCTATCCCATGTGACTTGAGGAAGTGGCCTCGCTGATATTTCGAGGAGGACTGGGTCAAGGGAGTTAGGTCACTGCTTGGATTTGTCTTCTGCTGATGATTGGGACATAGCTGGCAGGAAGCACCATTTGCATAATTCACTGTCAGCCTAGGGTCTCAATCCTGTCCCAATTCTGTCTCCTCTTCTAGTGCTGCCCTAATCACCCTCAGCAAAGTGTTCATTCATTCAACGACTATTTATTTCACACCTACTATGTGTTCCATCCTAGGCTAGGTGAGTGCTTCTGACAAGCAATATTGACACGATACTAGGCCTCAAAGCTTTTAAAAAGTTGGTGACAGTCCCACTGATGAATGCCATTTGGAATTTTCACTATGATGTAGAATATAAGAGAATCAGCAGCTGGGAGCAAGGGACACAAGATCCCAGAGACTCCAATCTGCCCTCACTTCTCTCACGTTACGGATGAGGAAATTGAGGCGTAGGGATGGCCGCCTTTACGTCCCTGAAGGAGCTGACAATCAGGCCACAGAACATCTGGACCCTGGTGTAGGCACCTTCTGTGTGCTTAGCTGGACTCAAGAAATGTTCTTTCTCTGCAGCTCCAAAGTGGGTGTTGCCTAACTTGTAACCATTATTGGCCATGGCTCACACAGGTAGGCGACATACACAGCAAATGAAAGTTTGTGCTTATAATGTAACAACAGATATAGCAGACGACTGTTTAGATCCTCAAAAGAGTCTGACAAGCAGTGCTGGTCGTGGGGGCTCTGCTGAATTCACTGGAGACCCCCAGCACCCCAGGATACAGGCCACACTTTCTCCTCAGGCAATACCTAGGTGACACACTATCATGGCGGCAGAGATGGGCAGGAGAGGGAGGCGGCCTCAAGCCAGAAAGCCCACTTCCCCAGCAGATAAAGCGACTGGTAAGCGGAAGTCCTACAGCACACACTGACGGCTGGCTTTCCCGCTTTCTTTTCCATCGTGTTTGCTACACACCTACCTTTGCTCCCTTTCTTAAAGAGAAAAACAGATGAAAGAGGAAGACTCAGAACCTTAAAGACCAAGCACCTCTACAACCTGCTCTGCGTTACACGAGAGGAAAGCGCGCCTTCTGTTTCCTTCCTTTCTTCCCTTAGGTTCCCCAGGTGAGAGGCTGGGCGACATTCATCCTTCCCTCCCCACTGCCACGCAGAGTTGTGGTCACAGTGCAGGAGCCGCTCCATGCATTTTGAGCTGAGCTCTTTAATTGCTTATTTACGTTGTGAACTCCTTGAGGGCAGGGGTCTAGATGATTTATCTTCAAACCTCAAGTGCTTACTTTGGGGTCTGACAGACACAACCCCTGCCCAGCAGTCACTGAGTTGTCCAGTGTGGCAGAGGAGACTTGAACAGAAAGCATGTGTAGTAGGTTGCAAACGCTGGGCAACATCCGTCCCCTCCCTGTATCCAGGTCCCCTGCAAGGTGACTTTGCAGCACCTCCCTTGAGACAATGGTGAAGTTTTCTACTGTGTTTGTATCCACGTCCATCCCCACTGGCATTTCCACTCCACGGTAGCCATGTACCCGGGTAGTTCTCATTCCAGGGATCTCCTGAGGTCCCGGAGTCCTGGGTTCCTCTGGGAAGAGTAATCACAGCAGAAGCGACTCGGGTCTGAAGCGGGGTCCTCTGAGCTGCCCCTGACACTCAGCTCATCCCAGTCCATACCCATCCATCTGGACCCAAGCTTACTCCCCCCCAACACGTACATCAGAAGCCACAGAGCCCGCCCTGAAGGTTCCAACAGTGCCCCGTTCGCCTTCTTGGGAAACCCATACTTCCCAAAAAATTGCCTTGAAATTTCCCTGACTTTAAGACTTGCTCTGGCCAACACAATGCAGTGGAAGTGATGCTGTGACTTTTTTTTTTTT